>NW_026527689.1:0-134981 GCF_022682495.2 Desmodus rotundus | reverse complement strand
CCATGTATAGGCCCGAAACGAGCCAGCCGCGGCTCGGAGAAAAGCCATCTCCTGGGGGCCTCCCCATGTTCTTCCACTCCTCAAGCGTGACCTCTTTACGGATGGAAGAAAAGGGGGATCTTCGCAGTGGTGGGGTCGGGCCTGAGGTATCTGTATGTTTGCCTCCATGTAGGCCAGTTGCTGGCACACCGGGCCCAGGTGTCCCGGCCCCATGTGGCTAGAGGGCCGCTTATGGCAGGAATCAGGTCTCCTGCGGGGGTCAAGGGACGGCTTGGACACTCACCGGGCGAGAGAGGACGCCTGGCCATCGGACAGCCCCCTGGAAAATCCCCCGCCCAGGCCCCCGGTCCCCAAGTCTTTCCTGCGCACACTGTCTCTGAGGAGCTGGGAGAGCTGCTGGGAAGTGTGGCCCATGGGAAATCGCGCGGTCCCCTGGGTGGCAGGGAGGGCTCCTGTGTCCACGGACAGGTGCCCAGGGACCCTGTGGAACTGCTGTGACCTCTAAAGGGTGGGTCAGGTGAGCCGAGGGAGGCGTGTGCTTGGGAGCCTGAGTGCGCATGCGCGGCCCAGGTATGGGCCCGAAACGAGCCAGCCGCGGCTCGGAGAAAAGCCTTCTCCTGGGGCCTCCCCATGTTCCTCCACTCCTCAAGCGTGACCCCTTTAAGGATGGAAGAAAAGGGGGATCTTCGCAGTGGTGGGTTCGGGCCAGAGGGCTCTGCGGGTTTGCCTCCACGTACGCCAGGTGCCCGCACACCGGGCGCACGTGTTTGAGCCCCGTGGAGGCAGAGGGCTGCTTATTGCTGGATGCAAGTGTCCTGCGGGGTAAAGTAACGGCATGGGCACTCCCCGGGCCACACAGGGCACCGGACCCTTAGAGAGTTCCATGGGAAATCCCCCGCCCATGCCCCCGGCACCCAAGTCTGTCCTTAGCACACTGTCTGTGCGGGGCTGAAGGTGCTGCTAAGCAGTGTGGCCTGTGGGAAATCGCGCGGTCCTCTGAGTGGCAGGGAGGGCTTCTGTTTCCACGAACAGGTGCGCAGGGACCCTGTAAAACTGCTGTGACCTCTCAAGGTAGGTCATGTGACCCCTCAAGGGTGGGGCACGTGACCTCCCAAGGGTGGGTCACGAGACCCCTCAAGGGTGGGTCACCTGACCCCTCAGGGGTGGGTCACGTGACCCCTCAGGTGTGGGTCACCTGACCCCTCAGGGGTGGGTCACGTGACCCCCTCAGGGGTGGGCCACGAGACCCCTCAGGGGTGGGTCACGTGACCCCCTCAGGGGTGGGTCACGTGACCCCTCAGGGGTGGGCCACGTGACCCCTCAGGGGTTGGTCACGTGACCCCTCAGGGGTTGGTCACGTGAGCCCTCAGGGGTGGGTCGAGAGACCCCTCAGGGGTGGGTCAGGAGACACCTCAAGGGTGGGTCCCGTGACCCGAGGGAGGCTTGCGTGGGGAGCCTGAGTGCGCACGCGTGGCCCACGTATAGGCCCGAAACGAGCCAGCCGCGGCTCGGAGAAAAGCCATCTCCTGGGGGCCTCCCCATGTTCTTCCACTCCTCAAGCGTGACCCCTTTACGGATGGAAGAAAAGGGGGATCTTCGCAGTGGTGGGGTCGGGCCTGAGGTGTCTGTTTGTTTGCCTCCATGTAGGCCAGTTGCTGGCACACCGGGCCCAGGTGTCCCGGCCCCATGTGGCTAGAGGGCCGCTTATGGCAGGAATCAGGTCTCCTGCGGGGGTCAAGGGACGGCTTGGACACTCACCGGGCGAGAGAGGACGCCTGGCCATCAGACAGCCCCCTGGAAAATCCCCCGCCCAGGCCCCCGGTCCCCAAGTCTTTCCTGCGCACACTGTCTCTGAGGAGCTGGGAGAGCTGCTGGGAAGTGTGGCCCATGGGAAATCGCGCGGTCCCCTGGGTGGCAGGGAGGGCTCCTGTGTCCACGGACAGGTGCCCAGGGACCCTGTGGAACTGCTGTGACCTCTAAAGGGTGGGTCAGGTGAGCCGAGGGAGGCGTGTGCTTGGGAGCCTGAGTGCGCATGCGCGGCCCAGGTATGGGCCCGAAACGAGCCAGCCGCGGCTCGGAGAAAAGCCATCTCCTGGGGCCTCCCCATGTAACTCCACTACTCAAGCGTGACCCCTTTAAGGATGGAAGAAAAGGGGGATCTTCGCAGTGGTGGGTTCGGGCCAGAGGGCTCTGCGGGTTTGCCTCCACGTACGCCAGGTGCCCGCACACCGGGCGCAGGTGTTTGAGCCCCGTGGAGGCAGAGGGCTGCTTATTGCTGGATTCAAGTGTCCTGCGGGGTAAAGTAACGGCATGGGCACTCCCCGGGCCACACAGGGCACCGGACCCTTAGAGAGTTCCATGGGAAATCCCCCGCCCATGCCCCCGGCACCCAAGTCTGTCCTTAGCACACTGTCTCTGCGGGGCTGAAGGTGCTGCTAAGCAGTGTGGCCTGTGGGAAATCGCGCGGTCCTCTGAGTGGAAGGGAGGGCTTCTGTTTCCACGAACAGGTGCGCAGGGACCCTGTAAAACTGCTGTGACCTCCCAAGGGTGGTACACGAGACCCCTCAAGGGTGGGTCACGTGACCCCAAAAGGGTGGGTCACGAGACCCCTCAAGGGTGGGGCACGTGACCTCCCAAGGGTGGGTCACGAGACCCCTCAAGGGTGGGTCACGGGACCCCACAAGGGTGGGTCACGTGACCAACAAAGGGTGGGTCACGTGACCCCTCAAGGGTGGGTCACGTGACCCCTCAAGGGTTGGTCACGTGAGCCCTCAGGGGTGGGTCGCGAGACCCCTCAGGGGTGGGTCAGGAGACACCTCTAGGGTGGGTCCCGTGACCCGAGGGAGGCTGGCGTGGGGAGCCTGAGTGCGCACGCGTGGCCCACGTATAGGCCCGAAACGAGCCAGCCGCGGCTCGGAGAAAAGCCATCTCCTGGGGGCCTCCCCATGTTCTTCCACTCCTCAAGCGTGACCCCTTTACGGGTGGAAGAAAAGGGGGATCTTCGCAGTGGTGGGTTCGGGCCAGAGGGCTCTGCGTGTTTGCCTCCACGTACGCCAGGTGCCCGCACACCCGGCCCTGGTGTTTGAGCCCCGTGGAGGCAGAGGGCTGCTTATTGCTGGATGCAAGTGTCCTGCGGGGTAAAGTAACGGCATGGGCACTCCCCGTGCCACACAGGGCACCGGACCCTTAGAGAGTTCCAGGGGAAATCTCCCGCCCATGCCCCCGGTACCCAAGTCTGTCCTTAGCGCACTGTCTGTGCGGGGCTGAAGGTGCTGCTAGGCAGTGTGGCCTGTGGGAAATCGCGCGGTCCTCTGAGTGGCAGGGAGGGCTTCTGTTTCCCCGAACAGGTGCGCAGGGACACTGTAAAACTGCTGTGACATCTCAAGGTGGGTCATGTGACCCCTCAAGGGTGGGTCACGGGACCCCACAAGGGTGGGTCACGTGACCCCCAAAGGGTGGGTCACGTGACCCCTCAGGGGTGGGTCACGTGACCCCCTCACGGATGGGTCACCTGACCCCTCAGGGGTGGGTCACGTGACCCCCTCAGGGGTGGGTCACGTGATCTCTCAGGGGTGGGTCACGTGACCACTCAGGGGTGGGTCACATGACCCCCTCAGGGGTGGGTCACGAGACCCCTCAAGGGTGGGTCACGTGACCCCTCAGGGGTTGGTCACGTGAGCCCTCAGGGGTGGGTCGCGAGACCCCTCAGGGGTGGGTCAGGAGACACCTCAAGGGTGGGTCCTGTGACCCGAGGGAGGCTTGCGTGGGGAGCCTGAGTGCGCACGCGTGGACCATGTATAGGCCCGAAACGAGCCAGCCGCGGCTCGGAGAAAAGCCATCTCCTGGGGGCCTCCCCATGTTCTTCCACTCCTCAAGCGTGACCTCTTTACGGATGGAAGAAAAGGGGGATCTTCGCAGTGGTGGGGTCGGGCCTGAGGTATCTGTATGTTTGCCTCCATGTAGGCCAGTTGCTGGCACACCGGGCCCAGGTGTCCCGGCCCCATGTGGCTAGAGGGCCGCTTATGGCAGGAATCAGGTCTCCTGCGGGGGTCAAGGGACGGCTTGGACACTCACCGGGCGAGAGAGGACGCCTGGCCATCGGACAGCCCCCTGGAAAATCCCCCGCCCAGGCCCCCGGTCCCCAAGTCTTTCCTGCGCACACTGTCTCTGAGGAGCTGGGAGAGCTGCTGGGAAGTGTGGCCCATGGGAAATCGCGCGGTCCCCTGGGTGGCAGGGAGGGCTCCTGTGTCCACGGACAGGTGCCCAGGGACCCTGTGGAACTGCTGTGACCTCTAAAGGGTGGGTCAGGTGAGCCGAGGGAGGCGTGTGCTTGGGAGCCTGAGTGCGCATGCGCGGCCCAGGTATGGGCCCGAAACGAGCCAGCCGCGGCTCGGAGAAAAGCCTTCTCCTGGGGCCTCCCCATGTTCCTCCACTCCTCAAGCGTGACCCCTTTAAGGATGGAAGAAAAGGGGGATCTTCGCAGTGGTGGGTTCGGGCCAGAGGGGTCTGCGGGTTTGCCTCCACGTACGCCAGGTGCCCGCACACCGGGCGCAGGTGTTTGAGCCCCTTGGAGGCAGAGGGCTGCTTATTGCTGGATGCAAGTGTCCTGCGGGGTAAAGTAACGGCATGGGCACTCCCCGGGCCACACAGGGCACCGGACCCTTAGAGAGTTCCATGGGAAATCCCCCGCCCATGCCCCCGGCACCCAAGTCTGTCCTTAGCACACTGTCAGTGCGGGGAGAAGGTGCTGCTAAGCAGTGTGGCCTGTGGGAAATCGCGCGGTCCTCTGAGTGGCAGGGAGGGCTTCTGTTTCCACGAACAGGTGCGCAGGGACCCTGTAAAACTGCTGTGACCTCTCAAGGTGGGTCATGTGACCCCTCAAGGGTGGGGCACGTGACCTCCCAAGGGTGGGTCACGAGACCCCTCAAGGGTGGGTCACCTGACCCCTCAGGGGTGGGTCACGTGACCCCTCAGGTGTGGGTCACGTGACCCCTCAGTGGTGGGTCACGTGACCCCCTCAGGGGTGGGCCACGAGACCCCTCAGGGGTGGGTCACGTGACCCCCTCAGGGGTGGGTCACGTGACCTCTCAGGGGTGGGTCACGAGACCCCTCAAGGGTGGGTCACGGGACCCCACAAGGGTGGGTCACGTGACCAACAAAGGTTGGGTCACGAGACCCCTCAGGGGTGGGTCACCTGACCCCTCAGGGGTGGGTCACGTGACCCCTCAGGGGTGGGTCACGTGACCCCTCAGGGGTGGGTCACGAGACCCCTCATGGGTGGGTCACGTGACCCCCTCAGGGGTGGGTCACGAGACCCCTCAGGGGTGGGTCACGTGACCCCCTCAGGGGTGGGTCACGTGACCTCTCAGGGGTGGGTCACATGACCCCCTCAGGGGTGGGTCACGAGACCCCTCAGGGGTGGGTCACGTGACCCCTCAGGGGTGGGTCACGAGACCCCTCATGGGTGGGTCACGTGACCCCCTCAGGGGTGGGTCAGGAGACCCCTCAGGGGTGGGTCACGTGACCTCTCAGGGGTGGGTCACGTGACCTCTCAGGGGTGGGTCACATGACCCCCTCAGGGGTGGGTCACGAGACCCCTCAGGGGTGGGTCACGTGACCCCTCAGGGGTGGGTCACATGACCCCCTCAGGGGTGGGTCACGAGACCCCTCAAGGGTGGGTCACGTGACCCCTCAGGGGTTGGTCACGTGAGCCCTCAGGGGTGGGTCAGGAGACACCTCAAGGGTGGGTCCCGTGACCCGAGGGAGGCTTGCGTTGGGAGCCTGAGTGCGCACGCGTGGCCCATGTATAGGCCCGAAACGAGCCAGCCGCGGCTCGGAGAAAAGCCATCTCCTGGGGGCCTCCCCATGTTCTTCCACTCCTCAAGCGTGACCCCTTTACGGATGGAAGAAAAGGGGGATCTTCGCAGTGGTGGGGTCGGGCCTGAGGTATCTGTATGTTTGCCTCCATGTAGGCCAGTTGCTGGCACACCGGGCCCAGGTGTCCCGGCCCCATGTGGCTAGAGGGCCGCTTATGGCAGGAATCAGGTCTCCTGCGGGGGTCAAGGGACGGCTTGGACACTCACCGGGCGAGAGAGGACGCCTGGCCATCGGACAGCCCCCTGGAAAATCCCCCGCCCAGGCCCCCGGTCCCCAAGTCTTTCCTGCGCACACTGTCTCTGAGGAGCTGGGAGAGCTGCTGGGAAGTGTGGCCCATGGGAAATCGCGCGGTCCCCTGGGTGGCAGGGAGGGCTCCTGTGTCCACGGACAGATGCCCAGGGACCCTGTGGAACTGCTGTGACCTCTAAAGGGTGGGTCAGGTGAGCCGAGGGAGGCGTGTGCTTGGGAGCCTGAGTGCGCATGCGCGGCCCAGGTATGGGCCCGAAACGAGCCAGCCGCGGCTCGGAGAAAAGCCTTCTCCTGGGGCCTCCCCATGTTCCTCCACTCCTCAAGCGTGACCCCTTTAAGGATGGAAGAAAAGGGGGATCTTCGCAGTGGTGGGTTCGGGCCAGAGGGGTCTGCGGGTTTGCCTCCACGTACGCCAGGTGCCCGCACACCGGGCGCAGGTGTTTGAGCCCCGTGGAGGCAGAGGGCTGCTTATTGCTGGATGCAAGTGTCCTGCGGGGTAAAGTAACGGCATGGGCACTCCCCGGGCCACACAGGGCACCGGACCCTTAGAGAGTTCCATGGGAAATCCCCCGCCCATGCCCCCGGCACCCAAGTCTGTCCTTAGCACACTGTCTGTGCGGGGCTGAAGGTGCTGCTAAGCAGTGTGGCCTGTGGGAAATCGCGCGGTCCTCTGAGTGGCAGGGAGGGCTTCTGTTTCCACGAACAGGTGCGCAGGGACCCTGTAAAACTGCTGTGACCTCTCAAGGTGGGTCATGTGACCCCTCAAGGGTGGGGCACGTGACCTCCCAAGGGTGGGTCACGAGACCCCTCAGGTGTTGGTCTCGTGACGCCTCAGGGGTGGGTCACGTGACCCCTCAGGTGTGGGTCACGTGACCCCTCAGGGGTGGGTCACGTGACCCCCTCAGGGGTGGGTCGAGAGACCCCTCAGGGGTGGGTCAGGAGACACCTCAAGGGTGGGTCCCGTGACCCGAGGGAGGCTTGCGTGGGGAGCCTGAGTGCGCACGCGTGGCCCACGTATAGGCCCGAAACGAGCCAGTCGCGGCTCGGAGAAAAGCCATCTCCTGGGGGCCTCCCCATGTTCTTCCACTCCTCAAGCGTGACCCCTTTACGGATGGAAGAAAAGGGGGATCTTCGCAGTGGTGGGGTCGGGCCTGAGGTGTCTGTTTGTTTGCCTCCATGTAGGCCAGTTGCTGGCACACCGGGCCCAGGTGTCCCGGCCCCATGTGGCTAGAGGGCCGCTTATGGCAGGAATCAGGTCTCCTGCGGGGGTCAAGGGACGGCTTGGACACTCACCGGGCGAGAGAGGACGCCTGGCCATCAGACAGCCCCCTGGAAAATCCCCCGCCCAGGCCCCCGGTCCCCAAGTCTTTCCTGCGCACACTGTCTCTGAGGAGCTGGGAGAGCTGCTGGGAAGTGTGGCCCATGGGAAATCGCGCGGTCCCCTGGGTGGCAGGGAGGGCTCCTGTGTCCACGGACAGGTGCCCAGGGACCCTGTGGAACTGCTGTGACCTCTAAAGGGTGGGTCAGGTGAGCCGAGGGAGGCGTGTGCTTGGGAGCCTGAGTGCGCATGCGCGGCCCAGGTATGGGCCCGAAACGAGCCAGCCGCGGCTCGGAGAAAAGCCATCTCCTGGGGCCTCCCCATGTAACTCCACTACTCAAGCGTGACCCCTTTAAGGATGGAAGAAAAGGGGGATCTTCGCAGTGGTGGGTTCGGGCCAGAGGGCTCTGCGGGTTTGCCTCCACGTATGCCAGGTGCCCGCACACCGGGCGCAGGTGTTTGAGCCCCGTGGAGGCAGAGGGCTGCTTATTGCTGGATGCAAGTGTCCTGCGGGGTAAAGTAACGGCATGGGCACTCCCCGGGCCACACAGGGCACCGGACCCTTAGAGAGTTCCATGGGAAATCCCCCGCCCATGCCCCCGGCACCCAAGTCTGTCCTTAGCACACTGTCTGTGCGGGGCTGAAGGTGCTGCTAAGCAGTGTGGCCTGTGGGAAATCGCGCGGTCCTCTGAGTGGAAGGGAGGGCTTCTGTTTCCACCAACAGGTGCGCAGGGACCCTGTAAAACTGCTGTGACCTCCCAAGGGTGGTACACGAGACCCCTCAAGGGTGGGTCAGGTGACCCCAAAAGGGTGGGTCACGAGACCCCTCAAGTGTGGGTCACCTGACCCCTCAGTGTTGGGTCACAAGATCCCTCAGGGGTGGGTCACGTGACCCCTCAGGGGTGGGTACGAGACCCCTCAGGGGTGGTTCACGTGACCCCTCAAGGGTAGGTCAGGAGACACCTCAAGGGTGGGTCCCGTGACCCGAGGGAGGCTTGTGTGGGGAGCGTGAGTGCGCACGCGCAGCCCACGTATAGGCCTGAAACGAGCCAGCCGCGGCTCTGAGAAAAGCCATCTCCTGGGGCCTCCCCATGTTCCTCCACTCCTCAAGCGTGACCCCCTTACGGATGGAAGAAAAGGGGGATCTTCGCAGTGGTGGGGTCGGGCCTGAGGTGTCTGTTTGTTTGCCTCCATGTAGGCCAGTTGCTGGCACACCGGACCCAGGTGTCCCGGCCCCATGTGGCTAGAGGGCCGCTTATGGAAGGAATCAGGTCTCCTGCGGGGGTCAAGGGACGGCTTGGACACTCACCGGGCGAGAGAGGACGCCTGGCCATCAGACAGCCCCCTGGAAAATCCCCCGCTCAGGCCCCCGGTCCCCAAGTTTATCCTGCGCACAATGTCTCTGAGGAGCTGGGAGAGCTGCTGGGAAGTGTGGCCCATGGGAAATCGCGGGGTCCCCTGGGTGGCAGGGAGGGCTCCTGTGTCCACGGACAGGTGCCCAGGGACCCTGTGGAACTGCTGTGACCTCTAAAGGGTGGGTCAGGTGAGCCGAGGGAGGCGTGTGCTTGGGAGCCTGAGTGCGCATGCGCGGCCCAGGTTTGGGCCCGAAACGAGCCAGCCGCGGCTCGGAGAAAAGCCATCTCCTGGGGCCTCCCCATGTTCCTCCATTCCTCAAGCGTGACCCCTTTAAGGATGGAAGAAAAGGGGGATCTTCGCAGTGGTGGGTTCGGGCCAGAGGGGTCTGCGGGTTTGTCTGCACGTACGCCAGGTGCTCGCACAACGGGCCCAGGTGTTTGAGCCCCGTGGAGGCAGAGGGCTGCTTATTGCTGGATGATAGTGTCCCGCAGGGTTAAGGGACAGCGTGGGCACTCCCAGGGCGACAGAGGGCACCTGGCCTTTAGAGAGTTCCCTGGAAAATTCCCCTCCCAGGCCCCTGGTCCACAAGTCTATCCTGCGCACAGTGTCTGTGCGAGGCTGGGAGTGATTCCCGGCAGTGTTCCCCAGCGGAAATCGCGTGGTCCTCTAGGTGGCAGGGAGGGCTCCTGTGTCCACGGACAGGTGCCCAGGGATCCTGTGGAACTGCTGTGACCTCTAAAGGGTGGGTCAGGTGAGCCGAGGGAGGCGTGTGCTTGGGAGCCTGAGTGCGCATGCGCGGCCCAGGTTTGGGCCCGAAACGAGCCAGCCGCGGCTCGGAGAAAAGCCATCTCCTGGGGCCTCCACATGTTCCTCCATTCCTCAAGCGTGACCCCTTTAAGGATGGAAGAAAAGGGGGATCTTCGCAGTGGTGGGTTCGGGCCAGAGGGGTCTGCGGGTTTGTCTGCACGTACGCCAGGTGCTCGCACAACGGGCCCAGGTGTTTGAGCCCCGTGGAGGCAGAGGGCTGCTTATTGCTGGATGATAGTGTCCTGCAGGGATAAGGGACGGCGTGGGCACTCCCAGGGCGACAGAGGGCACCTGGCCTTTAGAGAGTTCCCTGGAAAATTCCCCGCCCAGGCCCCTGGTCCACAAGCCTATCCTGCGCACAGTGTCTGTGCGAGGCTGGGAGTGATTCCCGGCAGTGTTCCCCAGCGGAAATCGCGTGGTCCTCTAGGTGGCAGGGAGGGCTCCTGTGTCCACGGACAGGTGCCCAGGGATCCTGTGGAACTGCTGTGACCTCTAAAGGGTGGGTCAGGTGAGCCGAGGGAGGCGTGTGCTTGGGAGCCTGAGTGCGCATGCGCGGCCCAGGTATGGGCCCGAAACGAGCCAGCCGCAGCTCGGAGAAAAGCCATCTCCTGGGGCCTCCCCATGTTCCTCCACTCCTCAAGCGTGACCCCTTTACGGGTGGAAGAAAAGGGGGATCTTCGCAGTGGTGGGTTCGGGCCAGAGGGCTCTGCGGGTTTACCTCCACGTACGCCATGTGCCCGCACACCGGGCCCAGGTGTTTGAGCCCCATGGAGGCAGAGGGCTGCTTATTGCTGGATGCAAGTGTCCTGCGGGGTAAAGTAACGGCATGGGCACTCCCCGGGCCACACAGGGCACCGGACCCTTAGAGAGTTCCATGGGAAATCCCCCGCCCATGCACCCGGTACCCAAGTCTGTCCTTAGCACACTGTCTGTGCGGGGCTGAAGGTGCTGCTAGGCAGTGTGGCCTGTGGGAAATCGCGCGGTCCTCTGAGTGGTAGGGAGGGCTTCTGTTTCCCCGAACAGGTGCGCAGGGACCCTGTAAAACTGCTGTGACCTCTCAAGGTGGGTCATGTGACCCCTCAAGGGTGGGGCACGTGACCTCCCAAGGGTGGGTCACGTGACCCCTCAGGGGTGGGTCACGAGACCCCTCAGGGGCGGGTCACGTGACCCCCTCAGGGGTGGGTCACCTGACCCCTCAGGGGTGGGTCACGTGACCCCTCAGGGGTGGGTCACATGACCCCCTCAGGGGTGGGTCACGAGACCCCTCAGGGGTGGGTCACGTGACCCCCTCAGGAGTGGGTCACCTGACCCCTCAGGGGTGGGTCACGTGACCCCTCAGGGGTGGGTCACGTGACCCCTCAGGGGTGGGTCACGAGACCCCTCAGGGGTGGGTCACGTGACCCCCTCAGGAGTGGGTCACCTGACCCCTCAGGTGTGGGCCACGAGACCCCTCAGGGGTGGGTCACGTGACCCCCTCAGGGGTGGGTCACGTGACCCCCTCAGGGGTGGGTCACGTGACCCCCTCAGGGGTGGGTCACGTGACCCCTCAAGGGTGGGTCACGTGACCCCTCAGGGGTTGGTCACGTGAGCCCTCAGGGGTGGGTAGAGAGACCCCTCAGGGGTGGGTCAGGAGACACCTCAAGGGTGGGTCCCGTGACCCGAGGGAGGCTTGCGTGGGGAGCCTGAGTGCGCACGCGTGGCCCACGTATAGGCCCGAAACGAGCCAGTCGCGGCTCGGAGAAAAGCCATCTCCTGGGGGCCTCCCCATGTTCTTCCACTCCTCAAGCGTGACCCCTTTACGGATGGAAGAAAAGGGGGATCTTCGCAGTGGTGGGGTCGGGCCTGAGGTGTCTGTTTGTTTGCCTCCATGTAGGCCAGTTGCTGGCACACCGGGCCCAGGTGTCCCGGCCCCATGTGGCTAGAGGGCCGCTTATGGCAGGAATCAGGTCTCCTGCGGGGGTCAAGGGACGGCTTGGACACTCACCGGGCGAGAGAGGACGCCTGGCCATCAGACAGCCCCCTGGAAAATCCCCCGCCCAGGCCCCCGGTCCCCAAGTCTTTCCTGCGCACACTGTCTCTGAGGAGCTGGGAGAGCTGCTGGGAAGTGTGGCCCATGGGAAATCGCGCGGTCCCCTGGGTGGCAGGGAGGGCTCCTGTGTCCACGGACAGGTGCCCAGGGACCCTGTGGAACTGCTGTGACCTCTAAAGGGTGGGTCAGGTGAGCCGAGGGAGGCGTGTGCTTGGGAGCCTGAGTGCGCATGCGCGGCCCAGGTATGGGCCCGAAACGAGCCAGCCGCAGCTCGGAGAAAAGCCATCTCCTGGGGCCTCCCCATGTAACTCCACTACTCAAGCGTGACCCCTTTAAGGATGGAAGAAAAGGGGGATCTTCGCAGTGGTGGGTTCGGGCCAGAGGGCTCTGCGGGTTTGCCTCCACGTATGCCAGGTGCCCGCACACCGGGCGCAGGTGTTTGAGCCCCGTGGAGGCAGAGGGCTGCTTATTGCTGGATGCAAGTGTCCTGCGGGGTAAAGTAACGGCATGGGCACTCCCCGGGCTACACAGGGCACCGGACCCTTAGAGAGTTCCATGGGAAATCCCCCGCCCATGCCCCCGGCACCCAAGTCTGTCCTTAGCACACTGTCTGTGCGGGGCTGAAGGTGCTGCTAGGCAGTGTGGCCTGTGGGAAATCGCGCGGTCCTCTGAGTGGCAGGGAGGGCTTCTGTTTCCCCGAACAGGTGTGCAGGGACCCTGTAAAACTGCTGTGACCTCTCAAGGTGGGTCATGTGACCCCTCAAGGGTGGGGCACGTGACCTCCCAAGGGTGGGTCACGAGACCCCTCAACGGTGGGTCACGGGACTCCACAAGGGTGGGTCACGTGACCCCCTCAGGGGTGGGTCACGTGATCTCTCAGGGGTGGGTCACGTGACCCCTCAGGGATGGGTCATATGACCCCCTCAGGGGTGGGTCACGAGACCCCTCAAGGGTGGGTCACGTGACCCCTCAGGGGTTGGTCACGTGAGCCCTCAGGGGTGGGTCGCGAGACCCCTCAGGGGTGGGTCAGGAGACACCTCAAGGGTGGGTCCTGTGACCCGAGGGAGGCTTGCGTGGGGAGCCTGAGTGCGCACGCGTGGCCCATGTATAGGCCCGAAACGAGCCAGCCGCGGCTCGGAGAAAAGCCATCTCCTGGGGGCCTCCCCATGTTCTTCCACTCCTCAAGCGTGACCTCTTTACGGATGGAAGAAAAGGGGGATCTTCGCAGTGGTGGGGTCGGGCCTGAGGTATCTGTATGTTTGCCTCCATGTAGGCCAGTTGCTGGCACACCGGGCCCAGGTGTCCCGGCCCCATGTGGCTAGAGGGTCGCTTATGGCAGGAATCAGGTCTCCTGCGGGGGTCAAGGGACGGCTTGGACACTCACCGGGCGAGAGAGGACGCCTGGCCATCGGACAGCCCCCTGGAAAATCCCCCGCCCAGGCCCCCGGTCCCCAAGTCTTTCCTGCGCACACTGTCTCTGAGGAGCTGGGAGAGCTGCTGGGAAGTGTGGCCCATGGGAAATCGCGCGGTCCCCTGGGTGGCAGGGAGGGCTCCTGTGTCCACGGACAGGTGCCCAGGGACCCTGTGGAACTGCTGTGACCTCTAAAGGGTGGGTCAGGTGAGCCGAGGGAGGCGTGTGCTTGGGAGCCTGAGTGCGCATGCGCGGCCCAGGTATGGGCCCGAAACGAGCCAGCCGCGGCTCGGAGAAAAGCCTTCTCCTGGGGCCTCCCCATGTTCCTCCACTCCTCAAGCGTGACCCCTTTAAGGATGGAAGAAAAGGGGGATCTTCGCAGTGGTGGGTTCGGGCCAGAGGGCTCTGCGGGTTTGCCTCCACGTACGCCAGGTGCCCGCACACCGGGCGCACGTGTTTGAGCCCGGTGGAGGCAGAGGGCTGCTTATTGCTGGATGCAAGTGTCCTGCGGGGTAAAGTAACGGCATGGGCACTCCCCGGGCCACACAGGGCACCGGACCCGTAGAGAGTTCCATGGGAAATCCCCCGCCCATGCCCCCGGCACCCAAGTCTGTCCTTAGCACACTGTCTGTGCGGGGCTGAAGGTGCTGCTAAGCAGTGTGGCCTGTGGGAAATCGCGAGGTCCTCTGAGTGGCAGGGAGGGCTTCTGTTTCCACGAACAGGTGCGCAGGGACCCTGTAAAACTGCTGTGACCTCTCAAGGTGGGTCATGTGACCCCTCAAGGGTGGGGCACGTGACCTCCCAAGGGTGGGTCACGAGACCCCTCAAGGGTGGGTCACCTGACCCCTCAGGGGTGGGTCACGTGACCCCTCAGGTGTGGGTCACCTGACCCCTCAGGGGTGGGTCACGTGACCCCCTGAGGGGTGGGCCACGAGACCCCTCAGGGGTGGGTCACGTGACCCCCTCAGGGGTGGGTCACGTGACCCCTCAGGGGTGGGCCACGTGACCCCTCAGGGGTGGGCCACCTGACCCCTCAGGGGTTGGTCACGTGAGCCCTCAGGGGTGGGTCGAGAGACCCCTCAGGGGTGGGTCAGGAGACACCTCAAGGGTGGGTCCCGTGACCCGAGGGAGGCTTGCGTGGGGAGCCTGAGTGCGCACGCGTGGCCCACGTATAGGCCCGAAACGAGCCAGCCGCGGCTCGGAGAAAAGCCATCTCCTGGGGGCCTCCCCATGTTCTTCCACTCCTCAAGCGTGACCCCTTTACGGATGGAAGAAAAGGGGGATCTTCGCAGTGGTGGGGTCGGGCCTGAGGTGTCTGTTTGTTTGCCTCCATGTAGGCCAGTTGCTGGCACACCGGGCCCAGGTGTCCCGGCCCCATGTGGCTAGAGGGCCGCTTATGGCAGGAATCAGGTCTCCTGCGGGGGTCAAGGGACGGCTTGGACACTCACCGGGCGAGAGAGGACGCCTGGCCATCAGACAGCCCCCTGGAAAATCCCCCGCCCAGGCCCCCGGTCCCCAAGTCTTTCCTGCGCACACTGTCTCTGAGGAGCTGGGAGAGCTGCTGGGAAGTGTGGCCCATGGGAAATCGCGCGGTCCCCTGGGTGGCAGGGAGGGCTCCTGTGTCCACGGACAGGTGCCCAGGGACCCTGTGGAACTGCTGTGACCTCTAAAGGGTGGGTCAGGTGAGCCGAGGGAGGCGTGTGCTTGGGAGCCTGAGTGCGCATGCGCGGCCCAGGTATGGGCCCGAAACGAGCCAGCCGCGGCTCGGAGAAAAGCCATCTCCTGGGGCCTCCCCATGTAACTCCACTACTCAAGCGTGACCCCTTTAAGGATGGAAGAAAAGGGGGATCTTCGCAGTGGTGGGTTCGGGCCAGAGGGCTCTGCGGGTTGGCCTCCACGTACGCCAGGTGCCCGCACACCGGGCGCAGGTGTTTGAGCCCCGTGGAGGCAGAGGGCTGCTTATTGCTGGATGCAAGTGTCCTGCGGGGTAAAGTAACGGCATGGGCACTCCCCGGGCCACACAGGGCACCGGACCCTTAGAGAGTTCCATGGGAAATCCCCCGCCCATGCCCCCGGCACCCAAGTCTGTCCTTAGCACACTGTCTGTGCGGGGCTGAAGGTGCTGCTAAGCAGTGTGGCCTGTGGGAAATCGCGCGGTCCTCTGAGTGGAAGGGAGGGCTTCTGTTTCCACGAACAGGTGCGCAGGGACCCTGTAAAACTGCTGTGACCTCTCAAGGTGGGTCATGTGACCCCTCAAGGGTGGGGCACGTGACCTCCCAAGGGTGGGTCACGAGACCCCTCAACGGTGGGTCACGGGACTCCACAAGGGTGGGTCACGTGACCCCCTCAGGGGTGGGTCACGTGACCCCTCAGGGGTTGGTCACGTGAGCCCTCAGGCGTGGGTCGCGAGACCCCTCAGGGGTGGGTCAGGAGACACCTCAAGGGTGGGTCCTGTGACCCGAGGGAGGCTTGCGTGGGGAGCCTGAGTGCGCACGCGTGGCCCATGTATAGGCCCGAAACGAGCCAGCCGCGGCTCGGAGAAAAGCCATCTCCTGGGGGCCTCCCCATGTTCTTCCACTCCTCAAGCGTGACCTCTTTACGGATGGAAGAAAAGGGGGATCTTCGCAGTGGTGGGGTCGGGCCTGAGGTATCTGTATGTTTGCCTCCATGTAGGCCAGTTGCTGGCACACCGGGCCCAGGTGTCCCGGCCCCATGTGGCTAGAGGGCCGCTTATGGCAGGAATCAGGTCTCCTGCGGGGGTCAAGGGACGGCTTGGACACTCACCGGGCGAGAGAGGACGCCTGGCCATCGGACAGCCCCCTGGAAAATCCCCCGCCCAGGCCCCCGGTCCCCAAGTCTTTCCTGCGCACACTGTCTCTGAGGAGCTGGGAGAGCTGCTGGGAAGTGTGGCCCATGGGAAATCGCGCGGTCCCCTGGGTGGCAGGGAGGGCTCCTGTGTCCACGGACAGGTGCCCAGGGACCCTGTGGAACTGCTGTGACCTCTAAAGGGTGGGTCAGGTGAGCCGAGGGAGGCGTGTGCTTGGGAGCCTGAGTGCGCATGCGCGGCCCAGGTATGGGCCCGAAACGAGCCAGCCGCGGCTCGGAGAAAAGCCTTCTCCTGGGGCCTCCCCATGTTCCTCCACTCCTCAAGCGTGACCCCTTTAAGGATGGAAGAAAAGGGGGATCTTCGCAGTGGTGGGTTCGGGCCAGAGGGCTCTGCGGGTTTGCCTCCACGTACGCCAGGTGCCCGCACACCGGGCGCACGTGTTTGAGCCCCGTGGAGGCAGAGGGCTGCTTATTGCTGGATGCAAGTGTCCTGCGGGGTAAAGTAACGGCATGGGCACTCCCCGGGCCACACAGGGCACCGGACCCTTAGAGAGTTCCATGGGAAATCCCCCGCCCATGCCCCCGGCACCCAAGTCTGTCCTTAGCACACTGTCTGTGCGGGGCTGAAGGTGCTGCTAAGCAGTGTGGCCTGTGGGAAATCGCGCGGTCCTCTGAGTGGCAGGGAGGGCTTCTGTTTCCACGAACAGGTGCGCAGGGACCCTGTAAAACTGCTGTGACCTCTCAAGGTGGGTCATGTGACCCCTCAAGGGTGGGGCACGTGACCTCCCAAGGGTGGGTCACGAGACCCCTCAAGGGTGGGTCACCTGACCCCTCAGGGGTGGGTCACGTGACCCCTCAGGTGTGGGTCACCTGACCCCTCAGGGGTGGGTCACGTGACCCCCTCAGGGGTGGGCCACGAGACCCCTCAGGGGTGGGTCACGTGACCCCCTCAGGGGTGGGTCACGTGACCCCTCAGGGGTGGGCCACGTGACCCCTCAGGGGTTGGTCACGTGACCCCTCAGGGGTTGGTCACGTGAGCCCTCAGGGGTGGGTCGAGAGACCCCTCAGGGGTGGGTCAGGAGACACCTCAAGGGTGGGTCCCGTGACCCGAGGGAGGCTTGCGTGGGGAGCCTGAGTGCGCACGCGTGGCCCACGTATAGGCCCGAAACGAGCCAGCCGCGGCTCGGAGAAAAGCCATCTCCTGGGGGCCTCCCCATGTTCTTCCACTCCTCAAGCGTGACCCCTTTACGGATGGAAGAAAAGGGGGATCTTCGCAGTGGTGGGGTCGGGCCTGAGGTGTCTGTTTGTTTGCCTCCATGTAGGCCAGTTGCTGGCACACCGGGCCCAGGTGTCCCGGCCCCATGTGGCTAGAGGGCCGCTTATGGCAGGAATCAGGTCTCCTGCGGGGGTCAAGGGACGGCTTGGACACTCACCGGGCGAGAGAGGACGCCTGGCCATCGGACAGCCCCCTGGAAAATCCCCCGCCCAGGCCCCCGGTCCCCAAGTCTTTCCTGCGCACACTGTCTCTGAGGAGCTGGGAGAGCTGCTGGGAAGTGTGGCCCATGGGAAATCGCGCGGTCCCCTGGGTGGCAGGGAGGGCTCCTGTGTCCACGGACAGGTGCCCAGGGACCCTGTGGAACTGCTGTGACCTCTAAAGGGTGGGTCAGGTGAGCCGAGGGAGGCGTGTGCTTGGGAGCCTGAGTGCGCATGCGCGGCCCAGGTATGGGCCCGAAACGAGCCAGCCGCGGCTCGGAGAAAAGCCATCTCCTGGGGCCTCCCCATGTAACTCCACTACTCAAGCGTGACCCCTTTAAGGATGGAAGAAAAGGGGGATCTTCGCAGTGGTGGGTTCGGGCCAGAGGGCTCTGCGGGTTTGCCTCCACGTACGCCAGGTGCCCGCACACCGGGCGCAGGTGTTTGAGCCCCGTGGAGGCAGAGGGCTGCTTATTGCTGGATTCAAGTGTCCTGCGGGGTAAAGTAACGGCATGGGCACTCCCCGGGCCACACAGGGCACCGGACCCTTAGAGAGTTCCATGGGAAATCCCCCGCCCATGCCCCCGGCACCCAAGTCTGTCCTTAGCACACTGTCTCTGCGGGGCTGAAGGTGCTGCTAAGCAGTGTGGCCTGTGGGAAATCGCGCGGTCCTCTGAGTGGAAGGGAGGGCTTCTGTTTCCACGAACAGGTGCGCAGGGACCCTGTAAAACTGCTGTGACCTCCCAAGGGTGGTACACGAGACCCCTCAAGGGTGGGTCACGTGACCCCAAAAGGGTGGGTCACGAGACCCCTCAAGGGTGGGGCACGTGACCTCCCAAGGGTGGGTCACGAGACCCCTCAAGGGTGGGTCACGGGACCCCACAAGGGTGGGTCACGTGACCAACAAAGGGTGGGTCACGTGACCCCTCAAGGGTGGGTCACGTGACCCCTCAAGGGTTGGTCACGTGAGCCCTCAGGGGTGGGTCGCGAGACCCCTCAGGGGTGGGTCAGGAGACACCTCTAGGGTGGGTCCCGTGACCCGAGGGAGGCTGGCGTGGGGAGCCTGAGTGCGCACGCGTGGCCCACGTATAGGCCCGAAACGAGCCAGCCGCGGCTCGGAGAAAAGCCATCTCCTGGGGGCCTCCCCATGTTCTTCCACTCCTCAAGCGTGACCCCTTTACGGGTGGAAGAAAAGGGGGATCTTCGCAGTGGTGGGTTCGGGCCAGAGGGCTCTGCGTGTTTGCCTCCACGTACGCCAGGTGCCCGCACACCCGGCCCTGGTGTTTGAGCCCCGTGGAGGCAGAGGGCTGCTTATTGCTGGATGCAAGTGTCCTGCGGGGTAAAGTAACGGCATGGGCACTCCCCGTGCCACACAGGGCACCGGACCCTTAGAGAGTTCCAGGGGAAATCTCCCGCCCATGCCCCCGGTACCCAAGTCTGTCCTTAGCGCACTGTCTGTGCGGGGCTGAAGGTGCTGCTAGGCAGTGTGGCCTGTGGGAAATCGCGCGGTCCTCTGAGTGGCAGGGAGGGCTTCTGTTTCCCCGAACAGGTGCGCAGGGACACTGTAAAACTGCTGTGACATCTCAAGGTGGGTCATGTGACCCCTCAAGGGTGGGTCACGGGACCCCACAAGGGTGGGTCACGTGACCCCCAAAGGGTGGGTCACGTGACCCCTCAGGGGTGGGTCACGTGACCCCCTCACGGATGGGTCACCTGACCCCTCAGGGGTGGGTCACGTGACCCCCTCAGGGGTGGGTCACGTGATCTCTCAGGGGTGGGTCACGTGACCACTCAGGGGTGGGTCACATGACCCCCTCAGGGGTGGGTCACGAGACCCCTCAAGGGTGGGTCACGTGACCCCTCAGGGGTTGGTCACGTGAGCCCTCAGGGGTGGGTCGCGAGACCCCTCAGGGGTGGGTCAGGAGACACCTCAAGGGTGGGTCCTGTGACCCGAGGGAGGCTTGCGTGGGGAGCCTGAGTGCGCACGCGTGGACCATGTATAGGCCCGAAACGAGCCAGCCGCGGCTCGGAGAAAAGCCATCTCCTGGGGGCCTCCCCATGTTCTTCCACTCCTCAAGCGTGACCTCTTTACGGATGGAAGAAAAGGGGGATCTTCGCAGTGGTGGGGTCGGGCCTGAGGTATCTGTATGTTTGCCTCCATGTAGGCCAGTTGCTGGCACACCGGGCCCAGGTGTCCCGGCCCCATGTGGCTAGAGGGCCGCTTATGGCAGGAATCAGGTCTCCTGCGGGGGTCAAGGGACGGCTTGGACACTCACCGGGCGAGAGAGGACGCCTGGCCATCGGACAGCCCCCTGGAAAATCCCCCGCCCAGGCCCCCGGTCCCCAAGTCTTTCCTGCGCACACTGTCTCTGAGGAGCTGGGAGAGCTGCTGGGAAGTGTGGCCCATGGGAAATCGCGCGGTCCCCTGGGTGGCAGGGAGGGCTCCTGTGTCCACGGACAGGTGCCCAGGGACCCTGTGGAACTGCTGTGACCTCTAAAGGGTGGGTCAGGTGAGCCGAGGGAGGCGTGTGCTTGGGAGCCTGAGTGCGCATGCGCGGCCCAGGTATGGGCCCGAAACGAGCCAGCCGCGGCTCGGAGAAAAGCCTTCTCCTGGGGCCTCCCCATGTTCCTCCACTCCTCAAGCGTGACCCCTTTAAGGATGGAAGAAAAGGGGGATCTTCGCAGTGGTGGGTTCGGGCCAGAGGGGTCTGCGGGTTTGCCTCCACGTACGCCAGGTGCCCGCACACCGGGCGCAGGTGTTTGAGCCCCTTGGAGGCAGAGGGCTGCTTATTGCTGGATGCAAGTGTCCTGCGGGGTAAAGTAACGGCATGGGCACTCCCCGGGCCACACAGGGCACCGGACCCTTAGAGAGTTCCATGGGAAATCCCCCGCCCATGCCCCCGGCACCCAAGTCTGTCCTTAGCACACTGTCAGTGCGGGGAGAAGGTGCTGCTAAGCAGTGTGGCCTGTGGGAAATCGCGCGGTCCTCTGAGTGGCAGGGAGGGCTTCTGTTTCCACGAACAGGTGCGCAGGGACCCTGTAAAACTGCTGTGACCTCTCAAGGTGGGTCATGTGACCCCTCAAGGGTGGGGCACGTGACCTCCCAAGGGTGGGTCACGAGACCCCTCAAGGGTGGGTCACCTGACCCCTCAGGGGTGGGTCACGTGACCCCTCAGGTGTGGGTCACGTGACCCCTCAGTGGTGGGTCACGTGACCCCCTCAGGGGTGGGCCACGAGACCCCTCAGGGGTGGGTCACGTGACCCCCTCAGGGGTGGGTCACGTGACCTCTCAGGGGTGGGTCACGAGACCCCTCAAGGGTGGGTCACGGGACCCCACAAGGGTGGGTCACGTGACCAACAAAGGTTGGGTCACGAGACCCCTCAGGGGTGGGTCACCTGACCCCTCAGGGGTGGGTCACGTGACCCCTCAGGGGTGGGTCACGTGACCCCTCAGGGGTGGGTCACGAGACCCCTCATGGGTGGGTCACGTGACCCCCTCAGGGGTGGGTCACGAGACCCCTCAGGGGTGGGTCACGTGACCCCCTCAGGGGTGGGTCACGTGACCTCTCAGGGGTGGGTCACATGACCCCCTCAGGGGTGGGTCACGAGACCCCTCAGGGGTGGGTCACGTGACCCCTCAGGGGTGGGTCACGAGACCCCTCATGGGTGGGTCACGTGACCCCCTCAGGGGTGGGTCAGGAGACCCCTCAGGGGTGGGTCACGTGACCTCTCAGGGGTGGGTCACGTGACCTCTCAGGGGTGGGTCACATGACCCCCTCAGGGGTGGGTCACGAGACCCCTCAGGGGTGGGTCACGTGACCCCTCAGGGGTGGGTCACATGACCCCCTCAGGGGTGGGTCACGAGACCCCTCAAGGGTGGGTCACGTGACCCCTCAGGGGTTGGTCACGTGAGCCCTCAGGGGTGGGTCAGGAGACACCTCAAGGGTGGGTCCCGTGACCCGAGGGAGGCTTGCGTTGGGAGCCTGAGTGCGCACGCGTGGCCCATGTATAGGCCCGAAACGAGCCAGCCGCGGCTCGGAGAAAAGCCATCTCCTGGGGGCCTCCCCATGTTCTTCCACTCCTCAAGCGTGACCCCTTTACGGATGGAAGAAAAGGGGGATCTTCGCAGTGGTGGGGTCGGGCCTGAGGTATCTGTATGTTTGCCTCCATGTAGGCCAGTTGCTGGCACACCGGGCCCAGGTGTCCCGGCCCCATGTGGCTAGAGGGCCGCTTATGGCAGGAATCAGGTCTCCTGCGGGGGTCAAGGGACGGCTTGGACACTCACCGGGCGAGAGAGGACGCCTGGCCATCGGACAGCCCCCTGGAAAATCCCCCGCCCAGGCCCCCGGTCCCCAAGTCTTTCCTGCGCACACTGTCTCTGAGGAGCTGGGAGAGCTGCTGGGAAGTGTGGCCCATGGGAAATCGCGCGGTCCCCTGGGTGGCAGGGAGGGCTCCTGTGTCCACGGACAGATGCCCAGGGACCCTGTGGAACTGCTGTGACCTCTAAAGGGTGGGTCAGGTGAGCCGAGGGAGGCGTGTGCTTGGGAGCCTGAGTGCGCATGCGCGGCCCAGGTATGGGCCCGAAACGAGCCAGCCGCGGCTCGGAGAAAAGCCTTCTCCTGGGGCCTCCCCATGTTCCTCCACTCCTCAAGCGTGACCCCTTTAAGGATGGAAGAAAAGGGGGATCTTCGCAGTGGTGGGTTCGGGCCAGAGGGGTCTGCGGGTTTGCCTCCACGTACGCCAGGTGCCCGCACACCGGGCGCAGGTGTTTGAGCCCCGTGGAGGCAGAGGGCTGCTTATTGCTGGATGCAAGTGTCCTGCGGGGTAAAGTAACGGCATGGGCACTCCCCGGGCCACACAGGGCACCGGACCCTTAGAGAGTTCCATGGGAAATCCCCCGCCCATGCCCCCGGCACCCAAGTCTGTCCTTAGCACACTGTCTGTGCGGGGCTGAAGGTGCTGCTAAGCAGTGTGGCCTGTGGGAAATCGCGCGGTCCTCTGAGTGGCAGGGAGGGCTTCTGTTTCCACGAACAGGTGCGCAGGGACCCTGTAAAACTGCTGTGACCTCTCAAGGTGGGTCATGTGACCCCTCAAGGGTGGGGCACGTGACCTCCCAAGGGTGGGTCACGAGACCCCTCAGGTGTTGGTCTCGTGACGCCTCAGGGGTGGGTCACGTGACCCCTCAGGTGTGGGTCACGTGACCCCTCAGGGGTGGGTCACGTGACCCCCTCAGGGGTGGGTCGAGAGACCCCTCAGGGGTGGGTCAGGAGACACCTCAAGGGTGGGTCCCGTGACCCGAGGGAGGCTTGCGTGGGGAGCCTGAGTGCGCACGCGTGGCCCACGTATAGGCCCGAAACGAGCCAGTCGCGGCTCGGAGAAAAGCCATCTCCTGGGGGCCTCCCCATGTTCTTCCACTCCTCAAGCGTGACCCCTTTACGGATGGAAGAAAAGGGGGATCTTCGCAGTGGTGGGGTCGGGCCTGAGGTGTCTGTTTGTTTGCCTCCATGTAGGCCAGTTGCTGGCACACCGGGCCCAGGTGTCCCGGCCCCATGTGGCTAGAGGGCCGCTTATGGCAGGAATCAGGTCTCCTGCGGGGGTCAAGGGACGGCTTGGACACTCACCGGGCGAGAGAGGACGCCTGGCCATCAGACAGCCCCCTGGAAAATCCCCCGCCCAGGCCCCCGGTCCCCAAGTCTTTCCTGCGCACACTGTCTCTGAGGAGCTGGGAGAGCTGCTGGGAAGTGTGGCCCATGGGAAATCGCGCGGTCCCCTGGGTGGCAGGGAGGGCTCCTGTGTCCACGGACAGGTGCCCAGGGACCCTGTGGAACTGCTGTGACCTCTAAAGGGTGGGTCAGGTGAGCCGAGGGAGGCGTGTGCTTGGGAGCCTGAGTGCGCATGCGCGGCCCAGGTATGGGCCCGAAACGAGCCAGCCGCGGCTCGGAGAAAAGCCATCTCCTGGGGCCTCCCCATGTAACTCCACTACTCAAGCGTGACCCCTTTAAGGATGGAAGAAAAGGGGGATCTTCGCAGTGGTGGGTTCGGGCCAGAGGGCTCTGCGGGTTTGCCTCCACGTATGCCAGGTGCCCGCACACCGGGCGCAGGTGTTTGAGCCCCGTGGAGGCAGAGGGCTGCTTATTGCTGGATGCAAGTGTCCTGCGGGGTAAAGTAACGGCATGGGCACTCCCCGGGCCACACAGGGCACCGGACCCTTAGAGAGTTCCATGGGAAATCCCCCGCCCATGCCCCCGGCACCCAAGTCTGTCCTTAGCACACTGTCTGTGCGGGGCTGAAGGTGCTGCTAAGCAGTGTGGCCTGTGGGAAATCGCGCGGTCCTCTGAGTGGAAGGGAGGGCTTCTGTTTCCACCAACAGGTGCGCAGGGACCCTGTAAAACTGCTGTGACCTCCCAAGGGTGGTACACGAGACCCCTCAAGGGTGGGTCAGGTGACCCCAAAAGGGTGGGTCACGAGACCCCTCAAGTGTGGGTCACCTGACCCCTCAGTGTTGGGTCACAAGATCCCTCAGGGGTGGGTCACGTGACCCCTCAGGGGTGGGTACGAGACCCCTCAGGGGTGGTTCACGTGACCCCTCAAGGGTAGGTCAGGAGACACCTCAAGGGTGGGTCCCGTGACCCGAGGGAGGCTTGTGTGGGGAGCGTGAGTGCGCACGCGCAGCCCACGTATAGGCCTGAAACGAGCCAGCCGCGGCTCTGAGAAAAGCCATCTCCTGGGGCCTCCCCATGTTCCTCCACTCCTCAAGCGTGACCCCCTTACGGATGGAAGAAAAGGGGGATCTTCGCAGTGGTGGGGTCGGGCCTGAGGTGTCTGTTTGTTTGCCTCCATGTAGGCCAGTTGCTGGCACACCGGACCCAGGTGTCCCGGCCCCATGTGGCTAGAGGGCCGCTTATGGAAGGAATCAGGTCTCCTGCGGGGGTCAAGGGACGGCTTGGACACTCACCGGGCGAGAGAGGACGCCTGGCCATCAGACAGCCCCCTGGAAAATCCCCCGCTCAGGCCCCCGGTCCCCAAGTTTATCCTGCGCACAATGTCTCTGAGGAGCTGGGAGAGCTGCTGGGAAGTGTGGCCCATGGGAAATCGCGGGGTCCCCTGGGTGGCAGGGAGGGCTCCTGTGTCCACGGACAGGTGCCCAGGGACCCTGTGGAACTGCTGTGACCTCTAAAGGGTGGGTCAGGTGAGCCGAGGGAGGCGTGTGCTTGGGAGCCTGAGTGCGCATGCGCGGCCCAGGTTTGGGCCCGAAACGAGCCAGCCGCGGCTCGGAGAAAAGCCATCTCCTGGGGCCTCCCCATGTTCCTCCATTCCTCAAGCGTGACCCCTTTAAGGATGGAAGAAAAGGGGGATCTTCGCAGTGGTGGGTTCGGGCCAGAGGGGTCTGCGGGTTTGTCTGCACGTACGCCAGGTGCTCGCACAACGGGCCCAGGTGTTTGAGCCCCGTGGAGGCAGAGGGCTGCTTATTGCTGGATGATAGTGTCCCGCAGGGTTAAGGGACGGCGTGGGCACTCCCAGGGCGACAGAGGGCACCTGGCCTTTAGAGAGTTCCCTGGAAAATTCCCCTCCCAGGCCCCTGGTCCACAAGTCTATCCTGCGCACAGTGTCTGTGCGAGGCTGGGAGTGATTCCCGGCAGTGTTCCCCAGCGGAAATCGCGTGGTCCTCTAGGTGGCAGGGAGGGCTCCTGTGTCCACGGACAGGTGCCCAGGGATCCTGTGGAACTGCTGTGACCTCTAAAGGGTGGGTCAGGTGAGCCGAGGGAGGCGTGTGCTTGGGAGCCTGAGTGCGCATGCGCGGCCCAGGTTTGGGCCCGAAACGAGCCAGCCGCGGCTCGGAGAAAAGCCATCTCCTGGGGCCTCCACATGTTCCTCCATTCCTCAAGCGTGACCCCTTTAAGGATGGAAGAAAAGGGGGATCTTCGCAGTGGTGGGTTCGGGCCAGAGGGGTCTGCGGGTTTGTCTGCACGTACGCCAGGTGCTCGCACAACGGGCCCAGGTGTTTGAGCCCCGTGGAGGCAGAGGGCTGCTTATTGCTGGATGATAGTGTCCTGCAGGGATAAGGGACGGCGTGGGCACTCCCAGGGCGACAGAGGGCACCTGGCCTTTAGAGAGTTCCCTGGAAAATTCCCCGCCCAGGCCCCTGGTCCACAAGCCTATCCTGCGCACAGTGTCTGTGCGAGGCTGGGAGTGATTCCCGGCAGTGTTCCCCAGCGGAAATCGCGTGGTCCTCTAGGTGGCAGGGAGGGCTCCTGTGTCCACGGACAGGTGCCCAGGGATCCTGTGGAACTGCTGTGACCTCTAAAGGGTGGGTCAGGTGAGCCGAGGGAGGCGTGTGCTTGGGAGCCTGAGTGCGCATGCGCGGCCCAGGTATGGGCCCGAAACGAGCCAGCCGCAGCTCGGAGAAAAGCCATCTCCTGGGGCCTCCCCATGTTCCTCCACTCCTCAAGCGTGACCCCTTTACGGGTGGAAGAAAAGGGGGATCTTCGCAGTGTTGGGTTCGGGCCAGAGGGCTCTGCGTGTTTGCCTCCACGTACGCCAGGTGCCCGCACACCGGGCCCAGGTGTTTGAGCCCCGTGGAGGCAGAGGGCTGCTTATTGCTGGATGCAAGTGTCCTGCGGGGTAAAGTAACGGCATGGGCACTCCCCGGGCCACACAGGGCACCGGACCCTTAGAGAGTTCCATGGGAAATCTCCCGCCCATGCCCCCGGTACCCAAGTCTGTCCTTAGCACACTGTCTGTGCGGGGCTGAAGGTGCTGCTAGGCAGTGTGGCCTGTGGGAAATCGCGCGGTCCTCTGAGTGGCAGGGAGGGCTTCTGTTTCCCCGAACAGGTGCGCAGGGACCCTGTAAAACTGCTGTGACCTCTCAAGGTGGGTCATGTGACCCCTCAAGGGTGGGGCACGTGACCTCCCAAGGGTGGGTCACGAGACCCCTCAACGGTGGGTCACGGGACCCCACAAGGGTGGGTCACGTGACCGCCAAAGAGTGGGTTACGTGACCCCTCAGGGGTGGGTCACGAGACCCCTCATGGGTGGGTCACGTGACCCCTCAGGGGTGGGTCACGTGATCTCTCAGGGGTGGGTCACGTGACCCCTCAGGGGTGGGTCACATGACCCCCTCAGGGGTGGGTCACGAGACCCCTCAAGGGTGGGTCACCTGACCCCTCAGGGGTGGGTCACGTGACCCCTCAGGTGTGGGTCACGTGACCCCTCAGTGGTGGGTCACGTGACCCCCTCAGGGGTGGGCCACGAGACCCCTCAGGGGTGGGTCACGTGACCCCCTCAGGGGTGGGTCACGTGACCTCTCAGGGGTGGGTCACGAGACCCCTCAAGGGTGGGTCACGGGACCCCACAAGGGTGGGTCACGTGACCAACAAAGGTTGGGTCACGAGACCCCTCAGGGGTGGGTCACCTGACCCCTCAGGGGTGGGTCACGTGACCCCTCAGGGGTGGGTCACGTGACCCCTCAGGGGTGGGTCACGAGACCCCTCATGGGTGGGTCACGTGACCCCCTCAGGGGTGGGTCACGAGACCCCTCAGGGGTGGGTCACGTGACCCCCTCAGGGGTGGGTCACGTGACCTCTCAGGGGTGGGTCACATGACCCCCTCAGGGGTGGGTCACGAGACCCCTCAGGGGTGGGTCACGTGACCCCTCAGGGGTGGGTCACGAGACCCCTCATGGGTGGGTCACGTGACCCCCTCAGGGGTGGGTCAGGAGACCCCTCAGGGGTGGGTCACGTGACCTCTCAGGGGTGGGTCACGTGACCTCTCAGGGGTGGGTCACATGACCCCCTCAGGGGTGGGTCACGAGACCCCTCAGGGGTGGGTCACGTGACCCCTCAGGGGTGGGTCACATGACCCCCTCAGGGGTGGGTCACGAGACCCCTCAAGGGTGGGTCACGTGACCCCTCAGGGGTTGGTCACGTGAGCCCTCAGGGGTGGGTCAGGAGACACCTCAAGGGTGGGTCCCGTGACCCGAGGGAGGCTTGCGTTGGGAGCCTGAGTGCGCACGCGTGGCCCATGTATAGGCCCGAAACGAGCCAGCCGCGGCTCGGAGAAAAGCCATCTCCTGGGGGCCTCCCCATGTTCTTCCACTCCTCAAGCGTGACCCCTTTACGGATGGAAGAAAAGGGGGATCTTCGCAGTGGTGGGGTCGGGCCTGAGGTATCTGTATGTTTGCCTCCATGTAGGCCAGTTGCTGGCACACCGGGCCCAGGTGTCCCGGCCCCATGTGGCTAGAGGGCCGCTTATGGCAGGAATCAGGTCTCCTGCGGGGGTCAAGGGACGGCTTGGACACTCACCGGGCGAGAGAGGACGCCTGGCCATCGGACAGCCCCCTGGAAAATCCCCCGCCCAGGCCCCCGGTCCCCAAGTCTTTCCTGCGCACACTGTCTCTGAGGAGCTGGGAGAGCTGCTGGGAAGTGTGGCCCATGGGAAATCGCGCGGTCCCCTGGGTGGCAGGGAGGGCTCCTGTGTCCACGGACAGATGCCCAGGGACCCTGTGGAACTGCTGTGACCTCTAAAGGGTGGGTCAGGTGAGCCGAGGGAGGCGTGTGCTTGGGAGCCTGAGTGCGCATGCGCGGCCCAGGTATGGGCCCGAAACGAGCCAGCCGCGGCTCGGAGAAAAGCCTTCTCCTGGGGCCTCCCCATGTTCCTCCACTCCTCAAGCGTGACCCCTTTAAGGATGGAAGAAAAGGGGGATCTTCGCAGTGGTGGGTTCGGGCCAGAGGGGTCTGCGGGTTTGCCTCCACGTACGCCAGGTGCCCGCACACCGGGCGCAGGTGTTTGAGCCCCGTGGAGGCAGAGGGCTGCTTATTGCTGGATGCAAGTGTCCTGCGGGGTAAAGTAACGGCATGGGCACTCCCCGGGCCACACAGGGCACCGGACCCTTAGAGAGTTCCATGGGAAATCCCCCGCCCATGCCCCCGGCACCCAAGTCTGTCCTTAGCACACTGTCTGTGCGGGGCTGAAGGTGCTGCTAAGCAGTGTGGCCTGTGGGAAATCGCGCGGTCCTCTGAGTGGCAGGGAGGGCTTCTGTTTCCACGAACAGGTGCGCAGGGACCCTGTAAAACTGCTGTGACCTCTCAAGGTGGGTCATGTGACCCCTCAAGGGTGGGGCACGTGACCTCCCAAGGGTGGGTCACGAGACCCCTCAGGTGTTGGTCTCGTGACGCCTCAGGGGTGGGTCACGTGACCCCTCAGGTGTGGGTCACGTGACCCCTCAGGGGTGGGTCACGTGACCCCCTCAGGGGTGGGTCGAGAGACCCCTCAGGGGTGGGTCAGGAGACACCTCAAGGGTGGGTCCCGTGACCCGAGGGAGGCTTGCGTGGGGAGCCTGAGTGCGCACGCGTGGCCCACGTATAGGCCCGAAACGAGCCAGTCGCGGCTCGGAGAAAAGCCATCTCCTGGGGGCCTCCCCATGTTCTTCCACTCCTCAAGCGTGACCCCTTTACGGATGGAAGAAAAGGGGGATCTTCGCAGTGGTGGGGTCGGGCCTGAGGTGTCTGTTTGTTTGCCTCCATGTAGGCCAGTTGCTGGCACACCGGGCCCAGGTGTCCCGGCCCCATGTGGCTAGAGGGCCGCTTATGGCAGGAATCAGGTCTCCTGCGGGGGTCAAGGGACGGCTTGGACACTCACCGGGCGAGAGAGGACGCCTGGCCATCAGACAGCCCCCTGGAAAATCCCCCGCCCAGGCCCCCGGTCCCCAAGTCTTTCCTGCGCACACTGTCTCTGAGGAGCTGGGAGAGCTGCTGGGAAGTGTGGCCCATGGGAAATCGCGCGGTCCCCTGGGTGGCAGGGAGGGCTCCTGTGTCCACGGACAGGTGCCCAGGGACCCTGTGGAACTGCTGTGACCTCTAAAGGGTGGGTCAGGTGAGCCGAGGGAGGCGTGTGCTTGGGAGCCTGAGTGCGCATGCGCGGCCCAGGTATGGGCCCGAAACGAGCCAGCCGCGGCTCGGAGAAAAGCCATCTCCTGGGGCCTCCCCATGTAACTCCACTACTCAAGCGTGACCCCTTTAAGGATGGAAGAAAAGGGGGATCTTCGCAGTGGTGGGTTCGGGCCAGAGGGCTCTGCGGGTTTGCCTCCACGTATGCCAGGTGCCCGCACACCGGGCGCAGGTGTTTGAGCCCCGTGGAGGCAGAGGGCTGCTTATTGCTGGATGCAAGTGTCCTGCGGGGTAAAGTAACGGCATGGGCACTCCCCGGGCCACACAGGGCACCGGACCCTTAGAGAGTTCCATGGGAAATCCCCCGCCCATGCCCCCGGCACCCAAGTCTGTCCTTAGCACACTGTCTGTGCGGGGCTGAAGGTGCTGCTAAGCAGTGTGGCCTGTGGGAAATCGCGCGGTCCTCTGAGTGGAAGGGAGGGCTTCTGTTTCCACCAACAGGTGCGCAGGGACCCTGTAAAACTGCTGTGACCTCCCAAGGGTGGTACACGAGACCCCTCAAGGGTGGGTCAGGTGACCCCAAAAGGGTGGGTCACGAGACCCCTCAAGTGTGGGTCACCTGACCCCTCAGTGTTGGGTCACAAGATCCCTCAGGGGTGGGTCACGTGACCCCTCAGGGGTGGGTACGAGACCCCTCAGGGGTGGTTCACGTGACCCCTCAAGGGTAGGTCAGGAGACACCTCAAGGGTGGGTCCCGTGACCCGAGGGAGGCTTGTGTGGGGAGCGTGAGTGCGCACGCGCAGCCCACGTATAGGCCTGAAACGAGCCAGCCGCGGCTCTGAGAAAAGCCATCTCCTGGGGCCTCCCCATGTTCCTCCACTCCTCAAGCGTGACCCCCTTACGGATGGAAGAAAAGGGGGATCTTCGCAGTGGTGGGGTCGGGCCTGAGGTGTCTGTTTGTTTGCCTCCATGTAGGCCAGTTGCTGGCACACCGGACCCAGGTGTCCCGGCCCCATGTGGCTAGAGGGCCGCTTATGGAAGGAATCAGGTCTCCTGCGGGGGTCAAGGGACGGCTTGGACACTCACCGGGCGAGAGAGGACGCCTGGCCATCAGACAGCCCCCTGGAAAATCCCCCGCTCAGGCCCCCGGTCCCCAAGTTTATCCTGCGCACAATGTCTCTGAGGAGCTGGGAGAGCTGCTGGGAAGTGTGGCCCATGGGAAATCGCGGGGTCCCCTGGGTGGCAGGGAGGGCTCCTGTGTCCACGGACAGGTGCCCAGGGACCCTGTGGAACTGCTGTGACCTCTAAAGGGTGGGTCAGGTGAGCCGAGGGAGGCGTGTGCTTGGGAGCCTGAGTGCGCATGCGCGGCCCAGGTTTGGGCCCGAAACGAGCCAGCCGCGGCTCGGAGAAAAGCCATCTCCTGGGGCCTCCCCATGTTCCTCCATTCCTCAAGCGTGACCCCTTTAAGGATGGAAGAAAAGGGGGATCTTCGCAGTGGTGGGTTCGGGCCAGAGGGGTCTGCGGGTTTGTCTGCACGTACGCCAGGTGCTCGCACAACGGGCCCAGGTGTTTGAGCCCCGTGGAGGCAGAGGGCTGCTTATTGCTGGATGATAGTGTCCCGCAGGGTTAAGGGACGGCGTGGGCACTCCCAGGGCGACAGAGGGCACCTGGCCTTTAGAGAGTTCCCTGGAAAATTCCCCTCCCAGGCCCCTGGTCCACAAGTCTATCCTGCGCACAGTGTCTGTGCGAGGCTGGGAGTGATTCCCGGCAGTGTTCCCCAGCGGAAATCGCGTGGTCCTCTAGGTGGCAGGGAGGGCTCCTGTGTCCACGGACAGGTGCCCAGGGATCCTGTGGAACTGCTGTGACCTCTAAAGGGTGGGTCAGGTGAGCCGAGGGAGGCGTGTGCTTGGGAGCCTGAGTGCGCATGCGCGGCCCAGGTTTGGGCCCGAAACGAGCCAGCCGCGGCTCGGAGAAAAGCCATCTCCTGGGGCCTCCACATGTTCCTCCATTCCTCAAGCGTGACCCCTTTAAGGATGGAAGAAAAGGGGGATCTTCGCAGTGGTGGGTTCGGGCCAGAGGGGTCTGCGGGTTTGTCTGCACGTACGCCAGGTGCTCGCACAACGGGCCCAGGTGTTTGAGCCCCGTGGAGGCAGAGGGCTGCTTATTGCTGGATGATAGTGTCCTGCAGGGATAAGGGACGGCGTGGGCACTCCCAGGGCGACAGAGGGCACCTGGCCTTTAGAGAGTTCCCTGGAAAATTCCCCGCCCAGGCCCCTGGTCCACAAGCCTATCCTGCGCACAGTGTCTGTGCGAGGCTGGGAGTGATTCCCGGCAGTGTTCCCCAGCGGAAATCGCGTGGTCCTCTAGGTGGCAGGGAGGGCTCCTGTGTCCACGGACAGGTGCCCAGGGATCCTGTGGAACTGCTGTGACCTCTAAAGGGTGGGTCAGGTGAGCCGAGGGAGGCGTGTGCTTGGGAGCCTGAGTGCGCATGCGCGGCCCAGGTATGGGCCCGAAACGAGCCAGCCGCAGCTCGGAGAAAAGCCATCTCCTGGGGCCTCCCCATGTTCCTCCACTCCTCAAGCGTGACCCCTTTACGGGTGGAAGAAAAGGGGGATCTTCGCAGTGTTGGGTTCGGGCCAGAGGGCTCTGCGTGTTTGCCTCCACGTACGCCAGGTGCCCGCACACCGGGCCCAGGTGTTTGAGCCCCGTGGAGGCAGAGGGCTGCTTATTGCTGGATGCAAGTGTCCTGCGGGGTAAAGTAACGGCATGGGCACTCCCCGGGCCACACAGGGCACCGGACCCTTAGAGAGTTCCATGGGAAATCTCCCGCCCATGCCCCCGGTACCCAAGTCTGTCCTTAGCACACTGTCTGTGCGGGGCTGAAGGTGCTGCTAGGCAGTGTGGCCTGTGGGAAATCGCGCGGTCCTCTGAGTGGCAGGGAGGGCTTCTGTTTCCCCGAACAGGTGCGCAGGGACCCTGTAAAACTGCTGTGACCTCTCAAGGTGGGTCATGTGACCCCTCAAGGGTGGGGCACGTGACCTCCCAAGGGTGGGTCACGAGACCCCTCAACGGTGGGTCACGGGACCCCACAAGGGTGGGTCACGTGACCGCCAAAGAGTGGGTTACGTGACCCCTCAGGGGTGGGTCACGAGACCCCTCATGGGTGGGTCACGTGACCCCTCAGGGGTGGGTCACGTGATCTCTCAGGGGTGGGTCACGTGACCCCTCAGGGGTGGGTCACATGACCCCCTCAGGGGTGGGTCACGAGACCCCTCAAGGGTGGGTCACGTGACCCCTCAGGGGTTGGTCACGTGAGCCCTCAGGGGTGGGTCGAGAGACCCCTCAGGGGTGGGTCAGGAGACCCCTCAGGGGTGGGTCACGTGACCCCTCAGGGGTGGGTCACGAGACCCCTCAGGGGTAGTTCACGTGACCCCTCAAGTGTAGGTCAGGAGACACCTCAAGTGTGGGTCCCGTGACCCGAGGGTGGCTTGTGTGGGGAGCGTGAGTGCGCACGCGCGGCCCACGTATAGGCCTGAAACGAGCCAGCCGCGGCTCTGAGAAAAGCCATCTCCTGGGGCCTCCCCATGTTCCTCCACTCCTCAAGCGTGACCCCTTTACGGATGGAAGAAAAGGGGGATCTTCGCAGTGGTGGGGTCGGGCCTGAGGTGTCTGTTTGTTTGCCTCCATGTAGGCCAGTTGCTGGCACACCGGGCCCAGGTGTCCCGGCCCCATGTGGCTAGAGGGCCGCTTATGGCAGGAATCAGGTCTCCTGCGGGGGTCAAGGGACGGCTTGGACACTCACCGGGCGAGAGAGGACGCCTGGCCATCAGACAGCCCCCTGGAAAATCCCCCGCACAGGCCCCCGGTCCCCAAGTTTTTCCTGCGCACAATGTCTCTGAGGAGCTGGGAGAGCTGCTGGGAAGTGTGGCCCATGGGAAATCGCGCGGTCCCCTGGGTGGCAGGGAGGGCTCCTGTGTCCACGGACAGGTGCCCAGGGACCCTGTGGAACTGCTGTGACCTCTAAAGGGTGGGTCAGGTGAGCCGAGGGAGGCGTGTGCTTGGGAGCCTGAGTGCGCATGCGCGGCCCAGGTATGGGCCCGAAACGAGCCAGCCGCGGCTCGGAGAAAAGCCATCTCCTGGGGGCCTCCCCATGTTCTTCCACTCCTCAAGCGTGACCCCTTTACGGATGGAAGAAAAGGGGGATCTTCGCAGTGGTGGGTTCGGGCCAGAGGGCTCTGCGGGTTTGCCTCCACGTATGCCAGGTGCCCGCACACCGGGCGCAGGTGTTTGAGCCCCGTGGAGGCAGAGGGCTGCTTATTGCTGGATGCAAGTGTCCTGCGGGGTAAAGTAACGGCATGGGCACTCCCCGGGCCACACAGGGCACCGGACCCTTAGAGAGTTCCATGGGAAATCCCCCGCCCATGCCCCCGGCACCCAAGTCTGTCCTTAGCACACTGTCTGTGCGGGGCTGAAGGTGCTGCTAAGCAGTGTGGCCTGTGGGAAATCGCGCGGTCCTCTGAGTGGAAGGGAGGGCTTCTGTTTCCACGAACAGGTGCGCAGGGACCCTGTAAAACTGCTGTGACCTCCCAAGGGTGGTACACGAGACCCCTCAAGGGTGGGTCACGTGACCCCAAAAGGGTGGGTCACGAGACCCCTCAAGGGTGGGGCACGTGACCTCCCAAGGGTGGGTCACGAGACCCCTCAAGGGTGGGTCACGGGACCCCACAAGGGTGGGTCACGTGACCAACAAAGGTTGGGTCACGAGACCCCTCAGGGGTGGGTCACCTGACCCCTCAGGGGTGGGTCACGTGACCCCTCAGGGGTGGGTCACGTGACCCCTCAGGGGTGGGTCACGAGACCCCTCATGGGTGGGTCACGTGACCCCCTCAGGGGTGGGTCACGAGACCCCTCAGGGGTGGGTCACGTGACCCCCTCAGGGGTGGGTCACGTGACCTCTCAGGGGTGGGTCACATGACCCCCTCAGGGGTGGGTCACGAGACCCCTCAGGGGTGGGTCACGTGACCCCTCAGGGGTGGGTCACGAGACCCCTCATGGGTGGGTCACGTGACCCCCTCAGGGGTGGGTCAGGAGACCCCTCAGGGGTGGGTCACGTGACCTCTCAGGGGTGGGTCACGTGACCTCTCAGGGGTGGGTCACATGACCCCCTCAGGGGTGGGTCACGAGACCCCTCAGGGGTGGGTCACGTGACCCCTCAGGGGTGGGTCACATGACCCCCTCAGGGGTGGGTCACGAGACCCCTCAAGGGTGGGTCACGTGACCCCTCAGGGGTTGGTCACGTGAGCCCTCAGGGGTGGGTCGCGAGACCCCTCAGGGGTGGGTCAGGAGACACCTCAAGGGTGGGTCCCGTGACCCGAGGGAGGCTTGCGTTGGGAGCCTGAGTGCGCACGCGTGGCCCATGTATAGGCCCGAAACGAGCCAGCCGCGGCTCGGAGAAAAGCCATCTCCTGGGGGCCTCCCCATGTTCTTCCACTCCGCAAGCGTGACCCCTTTACGGATGGAAGAAAAGGGGGATCTTCGCAGTGGTGGGGTCGGGCCTGAGGTATCTGTATGTTTGCCTCCATGTAGGCCAGTTGCTGGCACACCGGGCCCAGGTGTCCCGGCCCCATGTGGCTAGAGGGCCGCTTATGGCAGGAATCAGGTCTCCTGCGGGGGTCAAGGGACGGCTTGGACACTCACCGGGCGAGAGAGGACGCCTGGCCATCGGACAGCCCCCTGGAAAATCCCCCGCCCAGGCCCCCGGTCCCCAAGTCTTTCCTGCGCACACTGTCTCTGAGGAGCTGGGAGAGCTGCTGGGAAGTGTGGCCCATGGGAAATCGCGCGGTCCCCTGGGTGGCAGGGAGGGCTCCTGTGTCCACGGACAGATGCCCAGGGACCCTGTGGAACTGCTGTGACCTCTAAAGGGTGGGTCAGGTGAGCCGAGGGAGGCGTGTGCTTGGGAGCCTGAGTGCGCATGCGCGGCCCAGGTATGGGCCCGAAACGAGCCAGCCGCGGCTCGGAGAAAAGCCTTCTCCTGGGGCCTCCCCATGTTCCTCCACTCCTCAAGCGTGACCCCTTTAAGGATGGAAGAAAAGGGGGATCTTCGCAGTGGTGGGTTCGGGCCAGAGGGGTCTGCGGGTTTGCCTCCACGTACGCCAGGTGCCCGCACACCGGGCGCAGGTGTTTGAGCCCCGTGGAGGCAGAGGGCTGCTTATTGCTGGATGCAAGTGTCCTGCGGGGTAAAGTAACGGCATGGGCACTCCCCGGGCCACACAGGGCACCGGACCCTTAGAGAGTTCCATGGGAAATCCCCCGCCCATGCCCCCGGCACCCAAGTCTGTCCTTAGCACACTGTCTGTGCGGGGCTGAAGGTGCTGCTAAGCAGTGTGGCCTGTGGGAAATCGCGCGGTCCTCTGAGTGGCAGGGAGGGCTTCTGTTTCCACGAACAGGTGCGCAGGGACCCTGTAAAACTGCTGTGACCTCTCAAGGTGGGTCATGTGACCCCTCAAGGGTGGGGCACGTGACCTCCCAAGGGTGGGTCACGAGACCCCTCAGGTGTTGGTCTCGTGACGCCTCAGGGGTGGGTCACGTGACCCCTCAGGTGTGGGTCACGTGACCCCTCAGGGGTGGGTCACGTGACCCCCTCAGGGGTGGGTCGAGAGACCCCTCAGGGGTGGGTCAGGAGACACCTCAAGGGTGGGTCCCGTGACCCGAGGGAGGCTTGCGTGGGGAGCCTGAGTGCGCACGCGTGGCCCACGTATAGGCCCGAAACCAGCCAGTCGCGGCTCGGAGAAAAGCCATCTCCTGGGGGCCTCCCCATGTTCTTCCACTCCTCAAGCGTGACCCCTTTACGGATGGAAGAAAAGGGGGATCTTCGCAGTGGTGGGGTCGGGCCTGAGGTGTCTGTTTGTTTGCCTCCATGTAGGCCAGTTGCTGGCACACCGGGCCCAGGTGTCCCGGCCCCATGTGGCTAGAGGGCCGCTTATGGCAGGAATCAGGTCTCCTGCGGGGGTCAAGGGACGGCTTGGACACTCACCGGGCGAGAGAGGACGCCTGGCCATCAGACAGCCCCCTGGAAAATCCCCCGCCCAGGCCCCCGGTCCCCAAGTCTTTCCTGCGCACACTGTCTCTGAGGAGCTGGGAGAGCTGCTGGGAAGTGTGGCCCATGGGAAATCGCGCGGTCCCCTGGGTGGCAGGGAGGGCTCCTGTGTCCACGGACAGGTGCCCAGGGACCCTGTGGAACTGCTGTGACCTCTAAAGGGTGGGTCAGGTGAGCCGAGGGAGGCGTGTGCTTGGGAGCCTGAGTGCGCATGCGCGGCCCAGGTATGGGCCCGAAACGAGCCAGCCGCGGCTCGGAGAAAAGCCATCTCCTGGGGCCTCCCCATGTAACTCCACTACTCAAGCGTGACCCCTTTAAGGATGGAAGAAAAGGGGGATCTTCGCAGTGGTGGGTTCGGGCCAGAGGGCTCTGCGGGTTTGCCTCCACGTATGCCAGGTGCCCGCACACCGGGCGCAGGTGTTTGAGCCCCGTGGAGGCAGAGGGCTGCTTATTGCTGGATGCAAGTGTCCTGCGGGGTAAAGTAACGGCATGGGCACTCCCCGGGCCACACAGGGCACCGGACCCTTAGAGAGTTCCATGGGAAATCCCCCGCCCATGCCCCCGGCACCCAAGTCTGTCCTTAGCACACTGTCTGTGCGGGGCTGAAGGTGCTGCTAAGCAGTGTGGCCTGTGGGAAATCGCGCGGTCCTCTGAGTGGAAGGGAGGGCTTCTGTTTCCACCAACAGGTGCGCAGGGACCCTGTAAAACTGCTGTGACCTCCCAAGGGTGGTACACGAGACCCCTCAAGGGTGGGTCAGGTGACCCCAAAAGGGTGGGTCACGAGACCCCTCAAGTGTGGGTCACCTGACCCCTCAGGGGTCGGTCACGTGACCCCTCAGGGGCGGGTCACGTGACCTCTCAGGGGTGGGTCACGTGACCCCTCAGGGGTGGGTCACGAGACCCCTCTGGGGTGGGTCACGTGACCCCTCAGTGTTGGGTCACAAGATCCCTCAGGGGTGGGTCACGTGACCCCTCAGGGGTGGGTACGAGACCCCTCAGGGGTGGTTCACGTGACCCCTCAAGGGTAGGTCAGGAGACACCTCAAGGGTGGGTCCCGTGACCCGAGGGAGGCTTGTGTGGGGAGCGTGAGTGCGCACGCGCAGCCCACGTATAGGCCTGAAACGAGCCAGCCGCGGCTCTGAGAAAAGCCATCTCCTGGGGCCTCCCCATGTTCCTCCACTCCTCAAGCGTGACCCCCTTACGGATGGAAGAAAAGGGGGATCTTCGCAGTGGTGGGGTCGGGCCTGAGGTGTCTGTTTGTTTGCCTCCATGTAGGCCAGTTGCTGGCACACCGGACCCAGGTGTCCCGGCCCCATGTGGCTAGAGGGCCGCTTATGGAAGGAATCAGGTCTCCTGCGGGGGTCAAGGGACGGCTTGGACACTCACCGGGCGAGAGAGGACGCCTGGCCATCAGACAGCCCCCTGGAAAATCCCCCGCTCAGGCCCCCGGTCCCCAAGTTTATCCTGCGCACAATGTCTCTGAGGAGCTGGGAGAGCTGCTGGGAAGTGTGGCCCATGGGAAATCGCGGGGTCCCCTGGGTGGCAGGGAGGGCTCCTGTGTCCACGGACAGGTGCCCAGGGACCCTGTGGAACTGCTGTGACCTCTAAAGGGTGGGTCAGGTGAGCCGAGGGAGGCGTGTGCTTGGGAGCCTGAGTGCGCATGCGCGGCCCAGGTTTGGGCCCGAAACGAGCCAGCCGCGGCTCGGAGAAAAGCCATCTCCTGGGGCCTCCCCATGTTCCTCCATTCCTCAAGCGTGACCCCTTTAAGGATGGAAGAAAAGGGGGATCTTCGCAGTGGTGGGTTCGGGCCAGAGGGGTCTGCGGGTTTGTCTGCACGTACGCCAGGTGCTCGCACAACGGGCCCAGGTGTTTGAGCCCCGTGGAGGCAGAGGGCTGCTTATTGCTGGATGATAGTGTCCTGCAGGGATAAGGGACGGCGTGGGCACTCCCAGGGCGACAGAGGGCACCTGGCCTTTAGAGAGTTCCCTGGAAAATTCCCCGCCCAGGCCCCTGGTCCACAAGCCTATCCTGCGCACAGTGTCTGTGCGAGGCTGGGAGTGATTCCCGGCAGTGTTCCCCAGCGGAAATCGCGTGGTCCTCTAGGTGGCAGGGAGGGCTCCTGTGTCCACGGACAGGTGCCCAGGGATCCTGTGGAACTGCTGTGACCTCTAAAGGGTGGGTCAGGTGAGCCGAGGGAGGCGTGTGCTTGGGAGCCTGAGTGCGCATGCGCGGCCCAGGTATGGGCCCGAAACGAGCCAGCCGCAGCTCGGAGAAAAGCCATCTCCTGGGGCCTCCCCATGTTCCTCCACTCCTCAAGCGTGACCCCTTTACGGGTGGAAGAAAAGGGGGATCTTCGCAGTGTTGGGTTCGGGCCAGAGGGCTCTGCGTGTTTGCCTCCACGTACGCCAGGTGCCCGCACACCGGGCCCAGGTGTTTGAGCCCCGTGGAGGCAGAGGGCTGCTTATTGCTGGATGCAAGTGTCCTGCGGGGTAAAGTAACGGCATGGGCACTCCCCGGGCCACACAGGGCACCGGACCCTTAGAGAGTTCCATGGGAAATCTCCCGCCCATGCCCCCGGTACCCAAGTCTGTCCTTAGCACACTGTCTGTGCGGGGCTGAAGGTGCTGCTAGGCAGTGTGGCCTGTGGGAAATCGCGCGGTCCTCTGAGTGGCAGGGAGGGCTTCTGTTTCCCCGAACAGGTGCGCAGGGACCCTGTAAAACTGCTGTGACCTCTCAAGGTGGGTCATGTGACCCCTCAAGGGTGGGGCACGTGACCTCCCAAGGGTGGGTCACGAGACCCCTCAACGGTGGGTCACGGGACCCCACAAGGGTGGGTCACGTGACCGCCAAAGAGTGGGTTACGTGACCCCTCAGGGGTGGGTCACGAGACCCCTCATGGGTGGGTCACGTGACCCCTCAGGGGTGGGTCACGTGATCTCTCAGGGGTGGGTCACGTGACCCCTCAGGGGTGGGTCACATGACCCCCTCAGGGGTGGGTCACGAGACCCCTCAAGGGTGGGTCAGGTGACCCCTCAGGGGTTGGTCACGTGAGCCCTCAGGGGTGGGTCGAGAGACCCCTCAGGGGTGGGTCAGGAGACCCCTCAGGGGTGGGTCACGTGACCCCTCAGGGGTGGGTCACGAGACCCCTCAGGGGTAGTTCACGTGACCCCTCAAGTGTAGGTCAGGAGACACCTCAAGTGTGGGTCCCGTGACCCGAGGGAGGCTTGTGTGGGGAGCGTGAGTGCGCACGCGCGGCCCACGTATAGGCCTGAAACGAGCCAGCCGCGGCTCTGAGAAAAGCCATCTCCTGGGGCCTCCCCATGTTCCTCCACTCCTCAAGCGTGACCCCTTTACGGATGGAAGAAAAGGGGGATCTTCGCAGTGGTGGGGTCGGGCCTGAGGTGTCTGTTTGTTTGCCTCCATGTAGGCCAGTTGCTGGCACACCGGGCCCAGGTGTCCCGGCCCCATGTGGCTAGAGGGCCGCTTATGGCAGGAATCAGGTCTCCTGCGGGGGTCAAGGGACGGCTTGGACACTCACCGGGCGAGAGAGGACGCCTGGCCATCAGACAGCCCCCTGGAAAATCCCCCGCACAGGCCCCCGGTCCCCAAGTTTTTCCTGCGCACAATGTCTCTGAGGAGCTGGGAGAGCTGCTGGGAAGTGTGGCCCATGGGAAATCGCGCGGTCCCCTGGGTGGCAGGGAGGGCTCCTGTGTCCACGGACAGGTGCCCAGGGACCCTGTGGAACTGCTGTGACCTCTAAAGGGTGGGTCAGGTGAGCCGAGGGAGGCGTGTGCTTGGGAGCCTGAGTGCGCATGCGCGGCCCAGGTATGGGCCCGAAACGAGCCAGCCGCAGCTCGGAGAAAAGCCATCTCCTGGGGCCTCCCCATGTTCCTCCATTCCTCAAGCGTGACCCCTTTAAGGATGGAAGAAAAGGGGGATCTTCGCAGTGGTGGGTTCGGGCCAGAGGGGTCTGCGGGTTTGTCTGCACGTACGCCAGGTGCTCGCACAACGGGCCCAGGTGTTTGAGCCCCGTGGAGGCAGAGGGCTGCTTATTGCTGGATGATAGTGTCCCGCAGGGTTAAGGGACGGCGTGGGCACTCCCACGGCGACAGAGGGCACCTGGCCTTTAGAGAGTTCCCTGGAAAATTCCCCGCCCAGGCCCCTGGTCCACAAGTCTATCCTGCGCACAGTGTCTGTGCGAGGCTGGGAGTGCTTCCGGGCAGTGTTCCCCAGCGGAAATCGCGTGGTCCTCTAGGTGGCAGGGAGGGCTCCTGTGTCCACGGACAGGTGCCCAGGGATCCTGTGGAACTGCTGTGACCTCTAAAGGGTGGGTCAGGTGAGCCGAGGAAGGCGTGTGCTTGGGAGCCTGAGTGCGCATGCGCGGCCCACGTATAGGCCCGAAACGAGCCAGCCGCGGCTCGGAGAAAAGCCATCTCCTGGGGGCCTCCCCATGTTCTTCCACTCCTCAAGCGTGACCCCTTTAAGGATGGAAGAAAAGGGGGATCTTCGCAGTGGTGGGTTCGGGCCAGAGGGCTCTGCGGGTTTGCCTCCACGTACGCCAGGTGCCCGCACACCGGGCGCAGGTGTTTGAGCCCCGTGGAGGCAGAGGGCTGCTTATTGCTGGATGCAAGTGTCCTGCGGGGTAAAGTAACGGCATGGGCACTCCCCGGGCCACACAGGGCACCGGACCCTTAGAGAGTTCCATGGGAAATCCCCCGCCCATGCCCCCGGCACCCAAGTCTGTCCTTAGCACACTGTCTGTGCGGGGCTGAAGGTGCTGCTAAGCAGTGTGGCCTGTGGGAAATCGCGCGGTCCTCTGAGTGGCAGGGAGGGCTTCTGTTTCCACGAAAAGGTGCGCAGGGACCCTGTAAAACTGCTGTGAACTCTCAAGGTGGGTCATGTGACCCCTCAAGGGTGGGGCACGTGACCTCCCAAGGGTGGGTCAGGAGACCCCTCAAGGGTGGGTCACCTGACCCCTCAGGTGTTGGTCTCGTGACGCCTCAGGGGTGGGTCACGTGACCCCTCAGGGGTTGGTCACGTGAACCCTCAGGGGTGGGTCACGAGACCCCTCAGGGGTGGGTCACGTGACCCCTCAGGGGTGGGTCACGATACCCCTCAGGGGTAGTTCACGTGACCCCTCAAGGGTAGGTCAGGAGACACCTCAAGTGTGGGTCCCGTGACCCGAGGGAGGCTTGTGTGGGGAGCGTGAGTGCGCACGCGTGGCCCACGTATAGGCCTGAAACGAGCCAGCCGCGGCTCTGAGAAAAGCCATCTCCTGGGGCCTCCCCATGTTCCTCCACTCCTCAAGCGTGACCCCTTTACGGATGGAAGAAAAGGGGGATCTTCGCAGTGGTGGGGTCGGGCCTGAGGTGTCTGTTTGTTTGCCTCCATGTAGGCCAGTTGCTGGCACACCGGGCCCAGGTGTCCCGGCCCCATGTGGCTAGAGGGCCGCTTATGGCAGGAATCAGGTCTCCTGCGGGGGTCAAGGGACGGCTTGGACACTCACCGGGCGAGAGAGGACGCCTGGCCATCAGACAGCCCCCTGGAAAATCCCCCGCACAGGCCCCCGGTCCCCAAGTTTTTCCTGCGCACAATGTCTCTGAGGAGCTGGGAGAGCTGCTGGGAAGTGTGGCCCATGGGAAATCGCGCGGTCCCCTGGGTGGCAGGGAGGGCTCCTGTGTCCACGGACAGGTGCCCAGGGACCCTGTGGAACTGCTGTGACCTCTAAAGGGTGGGTCAGGTGAGCCGAGGGAGGCGTGTGCTTGGGAGCCTGAGTGCGCATGCGCGGCCCAGGTATGGGCCCGAAACGAGCCAGCCGCGGCTCGGAGAAAAGCCATCTCCTGGGGCCTCCCCATGTTCCTCCATTCCTCAAGCGTGACCCCTTTAAGGATGGAAGAAAAGGGGGATCTTCGCAGTGGTGGGTTCGGGCCAGAGGGGTCTGCGGGTTTGTCTGCACGTACGCCAGGTGCTCGCACAACGGGCCCAGGTGTTTGAGCCCCGTGGAGGCAGAGGGCTGCTTATTGCTGGATGATAGTGTCCCGCAGGGTTAAGGGACGGCGTGGGCACTCCCACGGCGACAGAGGGCACCTGGCCTTTAGAGAGTTCCCTGGAAAATTCCCCGCCCAGGCCCCTGGTCCACAAGTCTATCCTGCGCACAGTGTCTGTGCGAGGCTGGGAGTGCTTCCGGGCAGTGTTCCCCAGCGGAAATCGCGTGGTCCTCTAGGTGGCAGGGAGGGCTCCTGTGTCCACGGACAGGTGCCCAGGGATCCTGTGGAACTGCTGTGACCTCTAAAGGGTGGGTCAGGTGAGCCGAGGAAGGCGTGTGCTTGGGAGCCTGAGTGCGCATGCGCGGCCCACGTATAGGCCCGAAACGAGCCAGCCGCGGCTCGGAGAAAAGCCATCTCCTGGGGGCCTCCCCATGTTCTTCCACTCCTCAAGCGTGACCCCTTTACGGATGGAAGAAAAGGGGGATCTTCGCAGTGGTGGGTTCGGGCCAGAGGGCTCTGCGGGTTTGCCTCCACGTACGCCAGGTGCCCGCACACCGGGCGCAGGTGTTTGAGCCCCGTGGAGGCAGAGGGCTGCTTATTGCTGGATGCAAGTGTCCTGCGGGGTAAAGTAACGGCATGGGCACTCCCCGGGCCACACAGGGCACCGGACCCTTAGAGAGTTCCATGGGAAATCCCCCGCCCATGCCCCCGGCACCCAAGTCTGTCCTTAGCACACTGTCTGTGCGGGGCTGAAGGTGCTGCTAAGCAGTGTGGCCTGTGGGAAATCGCGCGGTCCTCTGAGTGGAAGGGAGGGCTTCTGTTTCCACGAACAGGTGCGCAGGGACCCTGTAAAACTGCTGTGACCTCCCAAGGGTGGTACACGAGACCCCTCAAGGGTGGGTCACGGGACCCCACAAGGGTGGGTCACGAGACCCCTCAAGGGTGGGGCACGTGACCTCCCAAGGGTGGGTCACGAGACCCCTCAAGGGTGGGTCACGGGACCCCACAAGGGTGGGTCACGTGACCAACAAAGGGTGGGTCACGAGACCCCTCAGGGGTGGGTCACCTGACCCCTCAGGGGTGGGTCACGTGACCCCTCAGGGGTGGGTCACGTGACCCCTCAGGGGTGGGTCACGTGACCCCCTCAGGGGTGGGTCACGTGACCCCCTCAGGGGTGGGTCACGTGACCCCCTCAGGGGTGGGTCACGTGACCTCTCAGGGGTGGGTCACCTGACCCCCTCAGGGGTGGGTCACGTGACCTCTCAGGGGTGGGTCACGTGACCCCTCAGGAGTGGGTCACATGACCCCCTCAGGGGTGGGTCACGTGACCTCTCAGGGGTGTGTCACGTGACCCCTCAGGGGTGGGTCACATGACCCCCTCAGGGGTGGGTCACGAGACCCCTCAGGGGTGGGTCACGTGACCCCTCAAGGGTGGGTCACGTGACCCCTCAAGGGTGGGTCACGTGAGCCCTCAGGGGTGGGGCGCGAGACCCCTCAGGGGTGGGTCAGGAGACACCTCAAGGGTGGGTCCCGTGACCCGAGGGAGGCTGGCGTGGGGAGCATGAGTGCGCACGCGTGGCCCACGTATAGGCCCGAAACGAGCCAGCCGCGGCTCGGAGAAAAGCCATCTCCTGGCGGCCTCCCCATGTTCTTCCACTCCTCAAGCGTGACCCCTTCACAGGTGGAAGAAAAGGGGGATCTTCGCAGTGGTGGGTTCGGGCCAGAGGGCTCTGCGTGTTTGCCTCCACGTACGCCAGGTGCCCGCACACCGGGCCCAGGTGTTTGAGCCCCGTGGAGGCAGAGGGCTGCTTATTGCTGGATGCAAGTGTCCTGCGGGGTAAAGTAACGGCATGGGCACTCCCCGGGCCACACAGGGCACCGGACCCTTAGAGAGTTCCATGGGAAATCTCCCGCCCATGCCCCCGGTACCCAAGTCTGTCCTTAGCACACTGTCTGTGCGGGGCTGAAGGTGCTGCTAGGCAGTGTGGCCTGTGGGAAATCGCGCGGTCCTCTGAGTGGCAGGGAGGGCTTCTGTTTCCCCGAACAGGTGCGCAGGGACCCTGTAAAACTGCTGTGACCTCTCAAGGTGGGTCATGTGACCCCTCAAGGGTGGGGCACGTGACCTCCCAAGGGTGGGTCACGAGACCCCTCAACGGTGGGTCACGGGAACCCACAAGGGTGGGTCACGTGACCCCCAAAGGGTGGGTCACGTGACCCCTCAGGGGTGGGTCACGAGACCCCTCAGGCGTGGGTCACGTGACCCCTCAGGGGTTGGTCACGTGAGCCCTCAGGGGTGGGTCGCGAGACCCCACAAGGGTGGGTCACGTGACCAACAAAGGGTGGGTCACGAGACCCCTCAGGGGTGGGTCACCTGACCCCTCAGGGGTGGGTCACGTGACCCCTCAGGGGTGGGTCAGGTGACCCCCTCAGGGGTGGGTCACGTGACCCCCTCAGGGGTGGGTCACGTGACCCCTCAGGGGTGGGTCACATGACCCCCTCAGGGGTGGGTCACGTGACCTCTCAGGGGTGGGTCACGAGACCCCTCAGGGGTGGGTCACGAGACCCCCTCAGTGGTGGGTCACCTGACCCCTCAGGGGTGGGTCACGTGACCTCTCAGGGGTGGGTCACGTGACCCCTCAGGGGTGGGTCACATGACCCCCTCAGGGGTGGATCACGAGACCCCTCGGGGTGGGTCACGTGACCCCTCAGGGGTTGGTCACGTGAGCCCTCAGGGGTGGGTCGCGAGACCCCTCAGGGGTGGGTCAGGAGACACCTCAAGGGTGGGTCCCGTGACCCGAGGGAGGCTTGCGTGGGGAGCCTGAGTGCGCACGCGTGGCCCATGTATAGGCCCGAAACGAGCTAGCCGCGGCTCGGAGAAAAGCCATCTCCTGGGGGCCTCCCCATGTTCTTCCACTCCTCAAGCGTGACCCCTTTACGGATGGAAGAAAAGGGGGATCTTCGCCGTGGTGGGGTCTGGCCTGAGGTGTCTGTATGTTTGCCTCCATGTAGGCCAGTTGCTGGCACACCGGGCCCAGGTGTCCCGGCCCCATGTGGCTAGAGGGCCGCTTATGGAAGGAATCAGGTCTCCTGCGGGGGTCAAGGGACGGCTTGGACACTCACCGGGCGAGAGAGGACGCCTGGCCATCAGACAGCCCCCTGGAAAATCCCCCGCACAGGCCCCCGGTCCCCAAGTTTTTCCTGCGCACACTGTCTCTGAGGAGCTGGGAGAGCTGCTGGGAAGTGTGGCCCATGGGAAATCGCGCGGTCCCCTGGGTGGCAGGGAGGGCTCCTGTGTCCACGGACAGGTGCCCAGGGACCCTGTGGAACTGCTGTGACCTCTAAAGGGTGTGTCAGGTGAGCCGAGGGAGGCGTGTGCTTGGGAGCCTGAGTGCGCATGCGCGGCCCAGGTATGGGCCCGAAACGAGCCAGCCGCGGCTCGGAGAAAAGCCATCTCCTGGGGCCTCCCCATGTTCTTCCAGTCCTCAAGCGTGACCCCTTTACGGGTGGAAGAAAAGGGGGATCTTCGCAGTGGTGGGTTCGGGCCAGAGTGCTCTGCGGGTTTGCCTCCACGTACGCCAGGTGCCCGCACACCGGGCCCAGGTGTTTGAGCCCCGTGGAGGCAGAGGGCTGCTTATTGCTGGATGCAAGTGTCCTGCGGGGTAAAGTAACGGCATGGGCACTCCCCGGGCCACACAGGGCACCGGACCCTTAGAGAGTTCCATGGGAAGTCTCCCGCCCATGCCCCCGGTACCCAAGTCTGTCCTTAGCACACTGTCTGTGCGGGGCTGAAGGTGCTGCTAGGCAGTGTGGCCTGTGGGAAATCGCGGTCCTCTGAGTGGCAGGGAGGGCTTCTGTTTCCCCGAACAGGTGCGCAGGGACCCTGTAAAACTGCTGTGACCTCCCAAGGGTGGTACACGAGACCCCTCAAGGGTGGGTCACGTGACCCCAAAAGGGTGGGTCACGAGACCCCTCAAGGGTGGGTCACCTGACCCCTCAGGGGTGGGTCACGTGACCCCTCAGGGGTGGGTCACGTGACCCCTCAGGGGTGGGTCACGAGACCCCTCAGGGGTGTGTCACGTGACCCCTCAGGGGTGGGTCACCAGACCCCTCAGGGGTGAGTCACGTGACCCCTCAGGGGTGGGTCACGAGACCCCTCAGGGGTGATTCACGTGACCCCTCAAGTGTAGGTCAGGAGACACCTCAAGGGTGGGTCCCGTGACCCGAGGGAGGCTTGTGTGGGGAGCCTGAGTGCGCACGCGCGGCCCACGTATAGGCCTGAAATGAGCCAGCCGCGGCTCTGAGAAAAGACATCTCCTGGGGCCTCCCCATGTTCCTCCACTCCTCAAGCGTGACCCCTTTACGGATGGAAGAAAAGGGGGATCTTCGCAGTGGTGGGGTCGGGCCTGAGGTGTCTGTTTGTTTGCCTCCATGTAGGCCAGTTGCTGGCACACCGGGCCCAGGTGTCCCGGCCCCTTGTGGCTAGAGGGCCGCTTATGGAAGGAATCAGGTCTCCTGCGGGGGTCAAGGGACGGCTTGGACACTCACCGGGCGAGAGAGGACGCCTGGCCATCGGACAGCCCCCTGGAAAATCCCCCGCCCAGGCCCCCGGTCCCCAAGTCTTTCCTGCGCACACTGTCTCTGAGGAGCTGGGAGAGCTGCTGGGAAGTGTGGCCCATGGGAAATCGCGCGGTCCCCTGGGTGGCAGGGAGGGCTCCTGTGTCCACGGACAGGTGCCCAGGGACCCTGTGGAACTGCTGTGACCTCTAAAGGGTGTGTCAGGTGAGCCGAGGGAGGCGTGTGCTTGGGAGCCTGAGTGCGCATGCGCGGCCCAGGTATGGGCCCGAAACGAGCCAGCCGCGGCTCGGAGAAAAGCCATCTCCTGGGGCCTCCCCATGTTCCTCCACTCCTCAAGCGTGACCCCTTTAAGGATGGAAGAAAAGGGGGATCTTCGCAGTGGTGGGTTCGGGCCAGAGGGCTCTGCGGGTTTGCCTCCACGTACGCCAGGTGCCCGCACACCGGGCCCAGGTGTTTGAGCCCCGTGGAGGCAGAGGGCTGCTTATTGCTGGATGCAAGTGTCCTGCGGGGTAAAGTAACGGCATGGGCACTCCCTGGGCCACACAGGGCACCGGACCCTTAGAGAGTTCCATGGGAAATCCCGCGCCCATGCCCCCGGCACCCAAGTCTGTCCTTAGCACACTGTCTGTGCGGGGCTGAAGGTGCTGCTAAGCAGTGTGGCCTGTGGGAAATCGCGCGGTCCTCTGAGTGGCAGGGAGGGCTTCTGTTTCCACGAACAGGTGCGCAGGGACCCTGTAAAACTGCAGTGACCTCCCAAGGGTGGGTCACGAGACCCCTCAAGGGTGGGTCACGGGACCCCACAAGGGTGGGTCACGTGACCCCCAAAGGGTGGGTCACGAGACCCCTCAGGGGTGGGTCACGTGACCCCTCAGGGGTGGGTCACATGACCCCCTCAGGGGTGGGTCACGAGACCCCTCAGGGGTGGGTCACGTGGCCCCTCAAGGGTGGGTCACGTGACCCCTCAGGGGTTGGTCACGTGAGCCCTCAGGGGTGGGTCGCGAGACCCCTCAGGGGTGGGTCAGGAGACACCTCAAGGGTGGGTCCCGTGACCCGAGGGAGGCTTGCGTGGGGAGCCTGAGTGCGCACGCTTGGCCCACGTATAGGCCCGAAACGAGCCAGCCGCGGCTCGGAGAAAAGCCATCTCCTGGGGGCCTCCCCATGTTCTTCCACTCCTCAATCGTGACCCCTTTACGGATGGAAGAAAAGGGGGATCTTCGCAGTGGTGGGGTCTGGCCTGAGGTGTCTGTTTGTTTGCCTCCATGTAGGCCAGTTGCTGGCACACCGGGCCCAGGTGTCCCGGCCCCATGTGGCTAGAGGGCCGCTTATGGCAGGAATCAGGTCTCCTGCGGGGGTCAAGGGACGGCTTGGACACTCACCGGGCGAGAGTGGACGCCTGGCCATCGGACAGCCCCCTGGAAAATCCCCCGCCCAGGCCCCCGGTCCCCAAGTCTTTCCTGCGCACACTGTCTCTGAGGAGCTGGGAGAGCTGCTGGGAAGTGTGGCCCATGGGAAATCGCGCGGTCCCCTGGGTGGCAGGGAGGGCTCCTGTGTCCACGGACAGGTGCCCAGGGACCCTGTGGAACGGCTGTGACCTCTAAAGGGTGGGTCAGGTGAGCCGAGGGAGGCGTGAGCTTGGGAGCCTGAGTGCGCATGCGCGGCCCAGGTATGGGCCTGAAACGAGCCAGCCGCGGCTCGGAGAAAAGCCATCTCCTGCGGCCTCCCCATGTTCCTCCACTCCTCAAGCGTGACCCCTTTAAGGATGGAAGAAAAGGGGGATCTTCGCAGTGGTGGGTTCGGGCCAGAGGGCTCTGCGGGTTTGCCTCCACGTACGCCAGGTGCCCGCACACCAGGCGCAGGTGTTTGAGCCCCGTGGAGGCAGAGGGCTGCTTATTGCTGGATGCAAGTGTCCTGCGGGGTAAAGTAACGGCATGGGCACTCCCCGGGCCACACAGGGCACCGGACCCTTAGAGAGTTCCATGGGAAATCCCCCGCCCATGCCCCCGGCACCCAAGTCTGTCCTTAGCACACTGTCTGTGCGGGGCTGAAGGTGCTGCTAAGCAGTGTGGCCTGTGGGAAATCGCGCGGTCATCTGAGTGGAAGGGAGGGCTTCTGTTTCCACGAACAGGTGCGCAGGGACCCTGTAAAACTGCTGTGACCTCCCAAGGGTGGTACACGAGACCCATCAAGGGTGGGTCACGTGACCCCAAAAGGGTGGGTCACGAGACCCCTCAAGGGTGGGTCACCTACCCCTCAGGGGCGGGTCACGTGACCCCTCAGGGGTTGGTCACGTGACCCCTCAGGGGTGGGTCACGTGACCCCCTCAGGTGTGGGTCACGTGACCCCTCAGGGGTGGGTCACCAGACCCCTTAGGGTTGGGTCACGTGACCCCTCAGGGGTGGGTCACGAGACCCCTCAGGGGTGGTTCACGTGACCCCTCAAGGGTAGGTCAGGAGACACCTCAAGGGTGGGTCCCATGACCCGAGGGAGGCTTGTGTGGGGAGCCTGAGTGCGCACGCGCGGCCCACGTATAGGCCTGAAACCAGCCAGGCGCGGCTCTGAGAAAAGCCATCTCCTGGGGCCTCCCCATGTTCCTCCACTCCTCAAGCGTGACCCCTTTACGGATGGAAGAAAAGGGGGATCTTCGCAGTGGTGGGGTCGGGCCTGAGGTGTCTGTTTGTTTGCCTCCATGTAGGCCAGTTGCTGGCACACCGGGCCCAGGTGTCCCGGCCCCATGTGGCTAGAGGGCCGCTTATGGAAGGAATCAGGTCTCCTGCGGGGGTCAAGGGACGGCTTGGACACTCACCGGGCGAGAGAGGACGCCTGGCCATCAGACAGCCCCCTGGAAAATCCCCCGCACAGGCCCCCGGTCCCCAAGTTTTTCCTGCGCACAATGTCTCTGAGGAGCTGGGAGAGCTGCTGGGAAGTGTGGCCCATGGGAAATCGCGCGGTCCCCTGGGTGGCAGGGAGGGCTCCTGTGTCCACGGACAGGTGCCCAGGGACCCTGTGGAACTGCTGTGACCTCTAAAGGGTGGGTCAGGTGAGCCGAGGGAGGCGTGTGCTTGGGAGCCTGAGTGCGCATGCGCGGCCCAGGTATGGGCCCGAAAGGAGCCAGCCGCGGCTCGGAGAAAAGCCATCTCCTGGGGCCTCCCCATGTTCCTCCACTCCTCAAGCGTGACCCCTTTAAGGATGGAAGAAAAGGGGGATCTTCGCAGTGGTGGGTTCGGGCCAGATGGCTAAGCGGGTTTGCCTCCACATACGCCAGGTGCCCGCACACCGGGCGCAGGTGTTTGAGCCCCGTGGAGGCAGAGGGCTGCTTATTGCTGGATGCAAGTGTCCTGCGGGGTAAAGTAACGGCATGGGCACTCCCCGGGCCACACAGGGCACCGGACCCTTAGAGAGTTCCATGGGAAATCCCCCGCCCATGCCCCCGGCACCCAAGTCTGTCCTTAGCACACTGTCTGTTCGGGGCTGAAGGTGCTGCTAAGCAGTGTGGCCTGTGGGAAATCGCGCGGTCCTCTGAGTGGAAGGGAGGGCTTCTGTTTCCACGAACAGGTGCGCAGGGACCCTGTAAAACTGCTGTGACCTCCCAAGGGTGGTACACGAGACCCCTCAAGGGTGGGTCACGTGACCCCAAAAGGGTGGGTCACGAGACCCCTCAAGGGTGGGTCACCTGACCCCTCAGGGGTGGGTCACGAGACCCCTCAGTGGTGGGTCACGTGACCCCTCAGGGGTGGGTCACCTGACCCCTCAGGGGTGGGTCACGTGACCTCTCAGGGGTGGGTCACGTGACCCCTCAGGGGTGCGTCACATGACCCCCTCAGGGGTGGGTCACGAGACCCCTCAAGGGTGGGTCACGTGACCCCTCAGGGGTGGGTCACGTGACCTCTCAGGGGTGGGTCACGAGACCCCTCAGGGGTGGGTCACGTGACCCCCTCAGTGGTGGGTCACCTGACCCCTCAGGGGTGGGTCACGTGACCTCTCAGGGGTGGGTCACGTGACCCCTCAGGGGTGGGTCACATGACCCCCTCAGGGGTGGATCACGAGACCCCTCGGGGTGGGTCACGTGACCCCTCAGGGGTTGGTCACGTGAGCCCTCAGGGGTGGGTCGCGAGACCCCTCAGGGGTGGGTCAGGAGACACCTCAAGGGTGGGTCCCGTGACCCGAGGGAGGCTTGCGTGGGGAGCCTGAGTGCGCACGCGTGGCCCATGTATAGGCCCGAAACGAGCTAGCCGCGGCTCGGAGAAAAGCCATCTCCTGGGGGCCTCCCCATGTTCTTCCACTCCTCAAGCGTGACCCCTTTACGGATGGAAGAAAAGGGGGATCTTCGCAGTGGTGGGGTCTGGCCTGAGGTGTCTGTATGTTTGCCTCCATGTAGGCCAGTTGCTGGCACACCGGGCCCAGGTGTCCCGGCCCCATGTGGCTAGAGGGCCGCTTATGGAAGGAATCAGGTCTCCTGCGGGGGTCAAGGGACGGCTTGGACACTCACCGGGCGAGAGAGGACGCCTGGCCATCAGACAGCCCCCTGGAAAATCCCCCGCACAGGCCCCCGGTCCCCAAGTTTTTCCTGCGCACAATGTCTCTGAGGAGCTGGGAGAGCTGCTGGGAAGTGTGGCCCATGGGAAATCGCGCGGTCCCCTGGGTGGCAGGGAGGGCTCCTGTGTCCACGGACAGGTGCCCAGGGACCCTGTGGAACTGCTGTGACCTCTAAAGGGTGGGTCAGGTGAGCCGAGGGAGGCGTGTGCTTGGGAGCCTGAGTGCGCATGCGCGGCCCAGGTATGGGCCCGAAACGAGCCAGCCGCGGCTCGGAGAAAAGCCATCTCCTGGGGCCTCCCCATGTTCCTCCACTCCTCAAGCGTGACCCCTTTAAGGATGGAAGAAAAGGGGGATCTTCGCAGTGGTGGGTTCGGGCCAGAGGGCTCTGCGGGTTTGCCTCCACGTACGCCAGGTGCCCGCACACCGGGCGCAGGTGTTTGAGCCCCGTGGAGGCAGAGGGCTGCTTATTGCTGGATGCAAGTGTCCTGCGGGGTAAAGTAACGGCATGGGCACTCCCCGGGCCACACAGGGCACCGGACCCTTAGAGAGTTCCATGGGAAATCCCCCGCCCATGCCCCCGGCACCCAAGTCTGTCCTTAGCACACTGTCTGTGCGGGGCTGAAGGTGCTGCTAAGCAGTGTGGCCTGTGGGAAATCGCGCGGTCCTCTGAGTGGAAGGGAGGGCTTCTGTTTCCACGAACAGGTGCGCAGGGACCCTGTAAAACTGCTGTGACCTCCCAAGGGTGGTACACGAGACCCCTCAAGGGTGGGTCACGTGACCCCAAAAGGGTGGGTCACGAGACCCCTCAAGGGTGGGTCACCTACCCCTCAGGGGTGGGTCACGTGACCCCTCAGGGGCGGGTCACGTGACCCCTCAGGGGTTGGTCACGTGACCCCTCAGGGGTGGGTCACGTGACCCCCTCAGGGGTGGGTCACCAGACCCCTCAGGGGTGGGTCACGTGACCCCTCAGGGGTGGGTCACGAGACCCCTCAGGGGTGGTTCACGTGACCCCTCAAGGGTAGGTCAGGAGACACCTCAAGGGTGGGTCCCGTGACCCGAGGGAGGCTTGTGTGGGGAGCCTGAGTGCGCACGCGCGGCCCACGTATAGGCCTGAAACGAGCCAGGCGCGGCTCTGAGAAAAGCCATCTCCTGGGGCCTCCCCATGTTCCTCCACTCCTCAAGCGTGACCCCTTTACGGATGGAAGAAAAGGGGGATCTTCGCAGTGGTGGGGTCGGGCCTGAGGTGTCTGTTTGTTTGCCTCCATGTAGGCCAGTTGCTGGCACACCGGGCCCAGGTGTCCCGGCCCCATGTGGCTAGAGGGCCGCTTATGGCAGGAATCAGGTCTCCTGCGGGGGTCAAGGGACGGCTTGGACACTCACCGGGCGAGAGAGGACGCCTGGCCATCGGACAGCCCCCTGGAAAATCCCCCGCCCAGGCCCCCGGTCCCCAAGTCTTTCCTGCGCACACTGTCTCTGAGGAGCTGGGAGAGCTGCTGGGAAGTGTGGCCCATGGGAAATCGCGCGGTCCCCTGGGTGGCAGGGAGGGCTCCTGTGTCCACGGACAGGTGCCCAGGGACCCTGTGGAACTGCTGTGACCTCTAAAGGGTGGGTCAGGTGAGCCGAGGGAGGCGTGTGCTTGGGAGCCTGAGTGCGCATGCGCGGCCCAGGTATGGGCCCGAAAGGAGCCAGCCGCGGCTCGGAGAAAAGCCATCTCCTGGGGCCTCCCCATGTTCCTCCACTCCTCAAGCGTGACCCCTTTAAGGATGGAAGAAAAGGGGGATCTTCGCAGTGGTGGGTTCGGGCCAGATGGCTAAGCGGGTTTGCCTCCACATACGCCAGGTGCCCGCACACCGGGCGCAGGTGTTTGAGCCCCGTGGAGGCAGAGGGCTGCTTATTGCTGGATGCAAGTGTCCTGCGGGGTAAAGTAACGGCATGGGCACTCCCCGGGCCACACAGGGCACCGGACCCTTAGAGAGTTCCATGGGAAATCCCCCGCCCATGCCCCCGGCACCCAAGTCTGTCCTTAGCACACTGTCTGTTCGGGGCTGAAGGTGCTGCTAAGCAGTGTGGCCTGTGGGAAATCGCGCGGTCCTCTGAGTGGAAGGGAGGGCTTCTGTTTCCACGAACAGGTGCGCAGGGACCCTGTAAAACTGCTGTGACCTCCCAAGGGTGGTACACGAGACCCCTCAAGGGTGGGTCACGTGACCCCAAAAGGGTGGGTCACGAGACCCCTCAAGGGTGGGTCACCTGACCCCTCAGGGGTGGGTCACGTGACCCCTCAGGTGTGGGTCACCAGACCCCTCAGGGGTGGGTCACGTGACCCCTCAGGGGTGGGTCACGAGATCCCTCAGGGGTGGTTCACGTGACCCCTCATGGGTAGGTCAGGAGACACCTCAAGTGTGGGTCCCGTGACCCGAGGGAGGCTTGCGTGGGGAGCCTGAGTGCGCACGCGCGGCCCACGTATAGGCCTGAAACGAGCCAGCCGCGGCTCTGAGAAAAGCCATCTCCTGGGGCCTCCCCATGTTCCTCCACTCCTCAAGCGTGACCCCTTTACGGATGGAAGAAAAGGGGGATCTTCGCAGTGGTGGGGTCGGGCCTGAGGTGTCTGTTTGTTTGCCTCCATGTAGGCCAGTTGCTGGCACACCGGGCCCAGGTGTCCCGGCCCCATGTGGCTAGAGGGCCGCTTATGGCAGGAATCAGGTCTCCTGCGGGGGTCAAGGGACGGCTTGGACACTCACCGGGCGAGAGAGGACGCCTGGCCATCAGACAGCCCCCTGGAAAATCCCCCGTACAGGCCCCCGGTCCCCAAGTTTTTCCTGCGCACAATGTCTCTGAGGAGCTGGGAGAGCTGCTGGAAGTGAAGAGTTTGAGCCCCGTGGAGGCAGAGGGCTGCTTATTGCTGGATGATAGTGTCCTGCAGGGTTAAGGGACGGCGTGGGCACTCCCAGGGCGACAGAGGGCACCTGGCCTTTAGAGAGTTCCCTGGAAAATTCCCCGCCCAGGCCCCTGGTCCACAAGTCTATCCTGCGCACAGTGTCTGTGCGAGGCTGGGAGTGCTTCCGGGCAGTGTTCCCCAGCGGAAATCGCGTGGTCCTCTAGGTGGCAGGGAGGGCTCCTGTGTCCACGGACAGGTGCCCAGGGACCCTGTGGAACTGCTGTGACCTCTAAAGGGTGGGTCAGGTGAGCCGAGGGAGGCGTGAGCTTGGGAGCCTGAGTGTGCATGCGCGGCCCAGGTATGGGCCCGAAACGAGCCAGCCGCGGCTCGGAGAAAAGCCTTCTCCTGGGGCCTCCCCATGTTCCTCCACTCCTCAAGCGTGACCCCTTTACGGATGGAAGAAAAGGGGGATCTTCGCAGTGGTGGGGTCTGGCCTGAGGTGTCTGTATGTTTGCCTCCATGTAGGCCAGTTGCTGGCACACCGGGCCCAGGTGTCCCGGCCCCATGTGGCTAGAGGGCCGCTTATGGAAGGAATCAGGTCTCCTGCGGGGGTCAAGGGACGGCTTGGACACTCACCGGGCGAGAGAGGACGCCTGGCCATCAGACAGCCCCCTGGAAAATCCCCCGCACAGGCCCCCGGTCCCCAAGTTTTTCCTGCGCACAATGTCTCTGAGGAGCTGGGAGAGCTGCTGGGAAGTGTGGCCCATGGGAAATCGCGCGGTCCCCTGGGTGGCAGGGAGGGCTCCTGTGTCCACGGACAGGTGCCCAGGGACCCTGTGGAACTGCTGTGACCTCTAAAGGGTGGGTCAGGTGAGCCGAGGGAGGCGTGTGCTTGGGAGCCTGAGTGCGCATGCGCGGCCCAGGTATGGGCCCGAAACGAGCCAGCCGCGGCTCGGAGAAAAGCCATCTCCTGGGGCCTCCCCATGTTCCTCCACTCCTCAAGCGTGACCCCTTTAAGGATGGAAGAAAAGGGGGATCTTCGCAGTGGTGGGTTCGGGCCAGAGGGCTCTGCGGGTTTGCCTCCACGTACGCCAGGTGCCCGCACACCGGGCGCAGGTGTTTGAGCCCCGTGGAGGCAGAGGGCTGCTTATTGCTGGATGCAAGTGTCCTGCGGGGTAAAGTAACGGCATGGGCACTCCCCGGGCCACACAGGGCACCGGACCCTTAGAGAGTTCCATGGGAAATCCCCCGCCCATGCCCCCGGCACCCAAGTCTGTCCTTAGCACACTGTCTGTGCGGGGCTGAAGGTGCTGCTAAGCAGTGTGGCCTGTGGGAAATCGCGCGGTCCTCTGAGTGGAAGGGAGGGCTTCTGTTTCCACGAACAGGTGCGCAGGGACCCTGTAAAACTGCTGTGACCTCCCAAGGGTGGTACACGAGACCTCTCAAGGGTGGGTCACGTGACCCCAAAAGGGTGGGTCACGAGACCCCTCAAGGGTGGGTCACCTACCCCTCAGGGGTGGGTCACGTGACCCCTCAGGGGCGGGTCACGTGACCCCTCAGGGGTTGGTCACGTGACCCCTCAGGGGTGGGTCACGTGACCCCCTCAGGGGTGGGTCACCAGACCCCTCAGGGGTGGGTCACGTGACCCCTCAGGGGTGGGTCACGAGACCCCTCAGGGGTGGTTCACGTGACCCCTCAAGGGTAGGTCAGGAGACACCTCAAGGGTGGGTCCCGTGACCCGAGGGAGGCTTGTGTGGGGAGCCTGAGTGCGCACGCGCGGCCCACGTATAGGCCTGAAACGAGCCAGGCGCGGCTCTGAGAAAAGCCATCTCCTGGGGCCTCCCCATGTTCCTCCACTCCTCAATCGTGACCCCTTTACGGATGGAAGAAAAGGGGGATCTTCGCAGTGGTGGGGTCGGGCCTGAGGTGTCTGTTTGTTTGCCTCCATGTAGGCCAGTTGCTGGCACACCGGGCCCAGGTGTCCCGGCCCCATGTGGCTAGAGGGCCGCTTATGGCAGGAATCAGGTCTCCTGCGGGGGTCAAGGGACGGCTTGGACACTCACCGGGCGAGAGAGGACGCCTGGCCATCGGACAGCCCCCTGGAAAATCCCCCGCCCAGGCCCCCGGTCCCCAAGTCTTTCCTGCGCACACTGTCTCTGAGGAGCTGGGAGAGCTGCTGGGAAGTGTGGCCCATGGGAAATCGCGCGGTCCCCTGGGTGGCAGGGAGGGCTCCTGTGTCCACGGACAGGTGCCCAGGGACCCTGTGGAACTGCTGTGACCTCTAAAGGGTGGGTCAGGTGAGCCGAGGGAGGCGTGTGCTTGGGAGCCTGAGTGCGCATGCGCGGCCCAGGTATGGGCCCGAAAGGAGCCAGCCGCGGCTCGGAGAAAAGCCATCTCCTGGGGCCTCCCCATGTTCCTCCACTCCTCAAGCGTGACCCCTTTAAGGATGGAAGAAAAGGGGGATCTTCGCAGTGGTGGGTTCGGGCCAGATGGCTAAGCGGGTTTGCCTCCACATACGCCAGGTGCCCGCACACCGGGCGCAGGTGTTTGAGCCCCGTGGAGGCAGAGGGCTGCTTATTGCTGGATGCAAGTGTCCTGCGGGGTAAAGTAACGGCATGGGCACTCCCCGGGCCACACAGGGCACCGGACCCTTAGAGAGTTCCATGGGAAATCCCCCGCCCATGCCCCCGGCACCCAAGTCTGTCCTTAGCACACTGTCTGTTCGGGGCTGAAGGTGCTGCTAAGCAGTGTGGCCTGTGGGAAATCGCGCGGTCCTCTGAGTGGAAGGGAGGGCTTCTGTTTCCACGAACAGGTGCGCAGGGACCCTGTAAAACTGCTGTGACCTCCCAAGGGTGGTACACGAGACCCCTCAAGGGTGGGTCACGTGACCCCAAAAGGGTGGGTCACGAGACCCCTCAAGGGTGGGTCACCTGACCCCTCAGGGGTGGGTCACGAGACCCCTCAGTGGTGGGTCACGTGACCCCTCAGGGGTGGGTCACCTGACCCCTCAGGGGTGGGTCATTTGACCCCCTCAGGGTTGGGTCAAGAGACCCCTCAAGGGTGGGTCACGTGACCCCTCAGGGGTTGGTCACGTGAGCCCTCAGGGGTGGGTCGCGAGACCCCTCAGGGGTGGGTCAGGAGACACCTCAAGGGTGGGTCCTGTGACCCGAGGGAGGCTTGCGTGGGGAGCCTGAGTGCGCACGCGTGGCCCATGTATAGGCCCGAAACGAGCCAGCCGCGGCTCGGAGAAAAGCCATCTCCTGGGGGCCTCCCCATGTTCTTCCACTCCTCAAGCGTGACCTCTTTACGGATGGAAGAAAACGGGGATCTTCGCAGTGGTGGGGTCGGGCCTGAGGTATCTGTATGTTTGCCTCCATGTAGGCCAGTTGCTGGCACACCGGGCCCAGGTGTCCCGGCCCCATGTGGCTAGAGGGCCGCTTATGGCAGGAATCAGGTCTCCTGCGGGGGTCAAGGGACGGCTTGGACACTCACCGGGCGAGAGAGGACGCCTGGCCATCGGACAGCCCCCTGGAAAATCCCCCGCCCAGGCCCCCGGTCCCCAAGTCTTTCCTGCGCACACTGTCTCTGAGGAGCTGGGAGAGCTGCTGGGAAGTGTGGCCCATGGGAAATCGCGCGGTCCCCTGGGTGGCAGGGAGGGCTCCTGTGTCCACGGACAGGTGCCCAGGGACCCTGTGGAACTGCTGTGACCTCTAAAGGGTGGGTCAGGTGAGCCGAGGGAGGCGTGTGCTTGGGAGCCTGAGTGCGCATGCGCGGCCCAGGTATGGGCCCGAAACGAGCCAGCCGCGGCTCGGAGAAAAGCCTTCTCCTGGGGCCTCCCCATGTTCCTCCACTCCTCAAGCGTGACCCCTTTAAGGATGGAAGAAAAGGGGGATCTTCGCAGTGGTGGGTTCGGGCCAGAGGGCTCTGCGGGTTTGCCTCCACGTACGCCAGGTGCCCGCACACCGGGCGCACGTGTTTGAGCCCCGTGGAGGCAGAGGGCTGCTTATTGCTGGATGCAAGTGTCCTGCGGGGTAAAGTAACGGCATGGGCACACCCCGTGCCACACAGGGCACCGGACCCTTAGAGAGTTCCATGGGAAATCTCCCGCCCATGCCCCCGGTACCCAAGTCTGTCCTTAGCACACTGTCTGTGCGGGGCTGAAGGTGCTGCTAGGCAGTGTGGCCTGTGGGAAATCGCGCGGTCCTCTGAGTGGCAGGGAGGGCTTCTGTTTCCCCGAACAGGTGCGCAGGGACCCTGTAAAACTGCTGTGACCTCTCAAGGTGGGTCATGTGACCCCTCAAGGGTGGGTCACGGGACCCCACAAGGGTGGGTCACGTGACCCCCAAAGGGTGGGTCACGTGACCCCTCAGGGGTGGGTCACGAGACCCCTCAGGGGTGGGTCACGTGACCCCCTCAGGGATGGGTCACCTGACCCCTCAGGGGTGGGTCACGTGACCCCCTCAGGGGTGGGTCACGTGATCTCTCAGGGGTGGGTCACGTGACCCCTCAGGGGTGGGTCACATGACCCCCTCAGGGGTGGGTCACGAGACCCCTCAAGGGTGGGTCACGTGACCCCTCAGGGGTTGGTCACGTGAGCCCTCAGGGGTGGGTCGAGAGACCCCTCAGGGGTGGGTCAGGAGACACCTCAAGGGTGGGTCCCGTGACCCGAGGGAGGCTTGCGTGGGGAGCCTGAGTGCGCACGCGTGGCCCAGGTATAGGCCCGAAACGAGCCAGCCGCGGCTCGGAGAAAAGCCATCTCCTGGGGGCCTCCCCATGTTCTTCCACTCCTCAAGCGTGACCCCTTTACGGATGGAAGAAAAGGGGGATCTTCGCAGTGGTGGGGTCGGGCCTGAGGTGTCTGTTTGTTTGCCTCCATGTAGGCCAGTTGCTGGCACACCGGGCCCAGGTGTCCCGGCCCCATGTGGCTAGAGGGCCGCTTATGGCAGGAATCAGGTCTCCTGCGGGGGTCAAGGGACGGCTTGGACACTCACCGGGCGAGAGAGGACGCCTGGCCATCAGACAGCCCCCTGGAAAATCCCCCTCACAGGCCCCCGGTCCCCAAGTCTTTCCTGCGCACACTGTCTCTGAGGAGCTGGGAGAGCTGCTGGGAAGTGTGGCCCATGGGAAATCGCGCGGTCCCCTGGGTGGCAGGGAGGGCTCCTGTGTCCACGGACAGGTGCCCAGGGACCCTGTGGAACTGCTGTGACCTCTAAAGGGTGGGTCAGGTGAGCCGAGGGAGGCGTGTGCTTGGGAGCCTGAGTGCGCATGCGCGGCCCAGGTATGGGCCCGAAACGAGCCAGCCGCGGCTCGGAGAAAAGCCTTCTCCTGGGGCCTCCCCATGTTCCTCCACTCCTCAAGCGTGACCCCTTTAAGGATGGAAGAAAAGGGGGATCTTCGCAGTGGTGGGGTCGGGCCTGAGGGCTCTGCGGGTTTGCCTCCACGTACGCCAGGTGCCCGCACACCGGGCGCAGGTGTTTGAGCCCCGTGGAGGCAGAGGTCTGCTTATTGCTGGATGCAAGTGTCCTGCGGGGTAAAGTAACGGCATGGGCACTCCTCGGGCCACACAGGGCACCGGACCCTTAGAGAGTTCCATGGGAAATGCCCCGCCCATGCCCCCGGCACCCAAGTCTGTCCTTAGCACACTGTCTGTGCGGGGCTGAAGGTGCTGCTAAGCAGTGTGGCCTGTGGGAAATCGCGCGGTCCTCTGAGTGGAAGGGAGGGCTTCTGTTTCCACGAACAGGTGCGCAGGGACCCTGTAAAACTGCTGTGACCTCCCAAGGGTGGTACACGAGACCCCTCAAGGGTGGGGCACGTGACCTCCCAAGGGTGGGTCACGAGACACCTCAAGGGTGGGTCACGGGACCCCACAAGGGTGGGTCACGTGACCAACAAAGGGTGGGTCACGAGACCCCTCAGGGGTGGGTCACCTGACGCCTCAGGGGTGGGTCACGCGACCCCTCAGGGGTGGGTCACGTGACCCCCTCAGGGGTGGGTCACGTGACCCCCTCAGGGGTGGGTCACGTGACCCCCTCAGGGGTGGGTCACGTGACCCCCTCAGGGGTGGGTCACGAGACCCCTCAGGGGTGGGTCACGTGACCCCTCAAGGGTGGGTCACGTGACCCCTCAAGGGTTGGTCACGTGAGCCCTCAGGGGTGGGTCGCGAGACCCCTCAGGGGTGGGTCAGGAGACACCTCTAGGGTGGGTCCCGTGACCCGAGGGAGGGTGGCGTGGGGAGCCTGAGTGCGCACGCGTGGCCCACGTATAGGCCCGAAACGAGCCAGCCGCGGCTCGGAGAAAAGCCATCTCCTGGGGGCCTCCCCATGTTCTTCCACTGCTCAAGCGTGACCCCTTTACGGGTGGAAGAAAAGGGGGATCTTCGCAGTGGTGGGTTCGGGCCAGAGGGCTCTGCGTGTTTGCCTCCACGTACGCCAGGTGCCCGCACACCGGGCCCAGGTGTTTGAGCCCCGTGGAGGCAGAGGGCTGCTTATTGCTGGATGCAAGTGTCCTGCGGGGTAAAGTAACGGCATGGGCACTCCCCGTGCCACACAGGGCACCGGACCCTTAGAGAGTTCCATGGGAAATCTCCCGCCCATGCCCCCGGTACCCAAGTCTGTCCTTAGCACACTGTCTGTGCGGGGCTGAAGGTGCTGCTAGGCAGTGTGGCCTGTGGGAAATCGCGCGGTCCTCTGAGTGGCAGGGAGGGCTTCTGTTTCCCCGAACAGGTGTGCAGGGACCCTGTAAAACTGCTGTGACCTCTCAAGGTGGGTCATGTGACCCCTCAAGGGTGGGACACGTGACCTCCCAAGGGTGGGTCACGAGACCCCTCAACGGTGGGTCACGGGACCCCACAAGGGTGGGTCACGTGACCCCCTCAGGGGTGGGTCACGTGATCTCTCAGGGGTGGGTCACGTGACCCCTCAGGGATGGGTCATTTGACCCCCTCAGGGTTGGGTCACGAGACCCCTCAAGGGTGGGTCACGTGACCCCTCAGGGGTTGGTCACGTGAGCCCTCAGGGGTGGGTCGCGAGACCCCTCAGGGGTGGGTCAGGAGAAACCTCAAGGGTGGGTCCTGTGACCCGAGGGAGGCTTGCGTGGGGAGCCTGAGTGCGCACGCGTGGCCCATGTATAGGCCCGAAACGAGCCAGCCGCGGCTCGGAGAAAAGCCATCTCCTGGGGGCCTCCCCATGTTCTTCCACTCCTCAAGCGTGACCTCTTTACGGATGGAAGAAAACGGGGATCTTCGCAGTGGTGGGGTCGGGCCTGAGGTATCTGTATGTTTGCCTCCATGTAGGCCAGTTGCTGGCACACCGGGCCCAGGTGTCCCGGCCCCATGTGGCTAGAGGGCCGCTTATGGCAGGAATCAGGTCTCCTGCGGGGGTCAAGGGACGGCTTGGACACTCACCGGGCGAGAGAGGACGCCTGGCCATCGGACAGCCCCCTGGAAAATCCCCCGCCCAGGCCCCCGGTCCCCAAGTCTTTCCTGCGCACACTGTCTCTGAGGAGCTGGGAGAGCTGCTGGGAAGTGTGGCCCATGGGAAATCGCGCGGTCCCCTGGGTGGCAGGGAGGGCTCCTGTGTCCACGGACAGGTGCCCAGGGACCCTGTGGAACTGCTGTGACCTCTAAAGGGTGGGTCAGGTGAGCCGAGGGAGGCGTGTGCTTGGGAGCCTGAGTGCGCATGCGCGGCCCAGGTATGGGCCCGAAACGAGCCAGCCGCGGCTCGGAGAAAAGCCTTCTCCTGGGGCCTCCCCATGTTCCTCCACTCCTCAAGCGTGACCCCTTTAAGGATGGAAGAAAAGGGGGATCTTCGCAGTGGTGGGTTCGGGCCAGAGGGCTCTGCGGGTTTGCCTCCACGTACGCCAGGTGCCCGCACACCGGGCGCACGTGTTTGAGCCCCGTGGAGGCAGAGGGCTGCTTATTGCTGGATGCAAGTGTCCTGCGGGGTAAAGTAACGGCATGGGCACTCCCCGGGCCACACAGGGCACCGGACCCTTAGAGAGTTCCATGGGAAATCCCCCGCCCATGCCCCCGGCACCCAAGTCTGTCCTTAGCACACTGTCTGTGCGGGGCTGAAGGTGCTGCTAAGCAGTGTGGCCTGTGGGAAATCGCGCGGTCCTCTGAGTGGCAGGGAGGGCTTCTGTTTCCACGAACAGGTGCGCAGGGACCCTGTAAAACTGCTGTGACCTCTCAAGGTGGGTCATGTGACCCCTCAAGGGTGGGGCACGTGACCTCCCAAGGGTGGGTCACGAGACCCCTCAAGGGTGGGTCACCTGACCCCTCAGGGGTGGGTCACGTGACCCCTCAGGTGTGGGTCACCTGACCCCTCAGGGGTGGGTCACGTGACCCCCTCAGGGGTGGGCCACGAGACCCCTCAGGGGTGGGTCACGTGACCCCCTCAGGGGTGGGTCACGTGACCCCTCAGGGGTGGGCCACGTGACCCCTCAGGGGTTGGTCACCTGACCCCTCAGGGGTTGGTCACGTGAGCCCTCAGGGGTGGGTCGAGAGACCCCTCAGGGGTGGGTCAGGAGACACCTCAAGGGTGGGTCCCGTGACCCGAGGGAGGCTGGCGTGGGGAGCCTGAGTGCGCACGCGTGGCCCACGTATAGGCCCGAAACGATCCAGCCGCGGCTCGGAGAAAAGCCATCTCCTGGGGGCGTCCCCATGTTCTTCCACTCCTCAAGCGTGACCCCTTTACGGATGGAAGAAAAGGGGGATCTTCGCAGTGGTGGGGTCGGGCCTGAGGTGTCTGTTTGTTTGCCTCCATGTAGGCCAGTTGCTGGCACACCGGGCCCAGGTGTCCCGGCCCCATGTGGCTAGAGGGCCGCTTATGGCAGGAATCAGGTCTCCTGCGGGGGTCAAGGGACGGCTTGGACACTCACCGGGCGAGAGAGGACGCCTGGCCATCAGACAGCCCCCTGGAAAATCCCCCGCCCAGGCCCCCGGTCCCCAAGTCTTTCCTGCGCACACTGTCTCTGAGGAGCTGGGAGAGCTGCTGGGAAGTGTGGCCCATGGGAAATCGCGCGGTCCCCTGGGTGGCAGGGAGGGCTCCTGTGTCCACGGACAGGTGCCCAGGGACCCTGTGGAACTGCTGTGACCTCTAAAGGGTGGGTCAGGTGAGCCGAGGGAGGCGTGTGCTTGGGAGCCTGAGTGCGCATGCGCGGCCCAGGTATGGGCCCGAAACGAGCCAGCCGCGGCTCGGAGAAAAGCCTTCTCCTGGGGCCTCCCCATGTTCCTCCACTCCTCAAGCGTGACCCCTTTAAGGATGGAAGAAAAGGGGGATCTTCGCAGTGGTGGGTTCGGGCCAGAGGGCTCTGCGGGTTTGCCTCCACGTACGCCAGGTGCCCGCACACCGGGCGCAGGTGTTTGAGCCCCGTGGAGGCAGAGGGCTGCTTATTGCTGGATGCAAGTGTCCTGCGGGGTAAAGTAACGGCATGGGCACTCCCCGGGCCACACAGGGCACCGGACCCTTAGAGAGTTCCATGGGAAATCCCCCGCCCATGCCCCCGGCACCCAAGTCTGTCCTTAGCACACTGTCTGTGCGGGGCTGAAGGTGCTGCTAAGCAGTGTGGCCTGTGGGAAATCGCGCGGTCCTCTGAGTGGAAGGGAGGGCTTCTGTTTCCACGAACAGGTGCGCAGGGACCCTGTAAAACTGCTGTGACCTCCCAAGGGTGGTACACGAGACCCCTCAAGGGTGGGGCACGTGACCTCCCAAGGGTGGGTCACGAGACCCCTCAAGGGTGGGTCACGGGACCCCACAAGGTTGGGTCAGGTGACCAACAAAGGGTGGGTCACGAGACCCCTCAGGGGTGGGTCACCTGACCCCTCAGGTGTGGGTCACGTGACCCCTCAGGGGTGGGTCACGTGACCCCTCAGGGGTGGGTCACGTGACCTCTCAGGTGTGGGTCACGTGACCCCCTCAGGGGTGGGTCACGTGACCTCTCAGGGGTGGGTCACGAGACCCCTCAGGGGTGGGTCACGTGACCCCTCATGGGTGGGTCACGTTACCCCTCAAGGGTTGGTCACGTGAGCCCTCAGGGGTGGGTCGCGAGACCCCTCAGGGGTGGGTCAGGAGACACCTCTAGGGTGGGTCCCGTGACCCGAGGGAGGCTGGCGTGGGGAGCCTGAGTGCGCACGCGTGGCCCACGTATAGGCCCGAAACGAGCCAGCCGCGGCTCGGAGAAAAGCCATCTCCTGGGGGCCTCCCCATGTTCTTCCACTCCTCAAGCGTGACCCCTTTACGGGTGGAAGAAAAGGGGGATCTTCGCAGTGGTGGGTTCGGGCCAGAGGGCTCTGCGTGTTTGCCTCCACGTACGCCAGGTGCCCGCACACCGGTCCCAGGTGTTTGAGCCCCGTGGAGGCAGAGGGCTGCTTATTGCTGGATGCAAGTGTCCTGCGGGGTAAAGTAACGGCATGGGCACTCCCCGTGCCACACAGGGCACCGGACCCTTAGAGAGTTCCATGGGAAATCTCCCGCCCATGCCCCCGGTACCCAAGTCTGTCCTTAGCACACTGTCTGTGCGGGGCTGAAGGTGCTGCTAGGCAGTGTGGCCTGTGGGAAATCGCGCGGTCCTCTGAGTGGCAGGGAGGGCTTCTGTTTCCCCGAACAGGTGCGCAGGGACCCTGTAAAACTGCTGTGACCTCTCAAGGTGGGTCATGTGACCCCTCAAGGGTGGGGCACGTGACCTCCCAAGGGTGGGTCACGAGACCCCTCAACGGTGGGTCACGGGACCCCACAAGGGTGGGTCACGTGACCCCTCAGGGGTGGGTCACGTGACCCCCTCAGGGGTGGGTCACGTGATCTCTCAGGGGTGGGTCACGTGACCCCTCAGGGGTGGGTCACATGACCCCCTCAGGGGTGGGTCACGAGACCCCTCAAGGGTGGGTCACGTGACCCCTCAGGGGTTGGTCACGTGACCCCTCAAGGGTGGGTCACGTGAGCCCTCAGGGGTGGGTCGCGAGACCCCTCAGGGGTGGGTCACGTGACCCCTCAGGGGTGGGTCACATGACCCCCTCAGGGGTGGGTCACGAGACCCCTCAGGGGTGGGTCACGTGAGCCCTCAGGGGTGGGTCGCGAGACCCCTCAGGGGTGGGTCAGGAGACACCTCAAGGGCGGGTCCCGTGACCCGAGGGAGGCTTGCGTGGGGAGCCTGAGTGCGCACGCGTGGCCCACGTATAGGCCCGAAACGAGCCAGCCGCGGCTCGGAGAAAAGCCATCTCCTGGGGGCCTCCCCATGTTCCTCCACTCCTCAAGCGTGACCCCTTTACGGATGGAAGAAAAGGGGGATCTTCGCAGTGGTGGGGTCGGGCCTGAGGTGTCTGTATGTTTGCCTCCATGTAGGCCAGTTGCTGGCACACCGGGCCCAGGTGTCCCGGCCCCATGTGGCTAGAGGGCCGCTTATGGCAGGAATCAGGTCTCCTGCGGGGGTCAAGGGACGGCTTGGACACTCACCGGGCGAGAGAGGACGCCTGGCCATCGGACAGCCCCCTGGAAAATCCCCCGCCCAGGCCCCCGGTCCCCAAGTCTTTCCTGCGCACACTGTCTCTGAGGAGCTGGGAGAGCTGCTGGGAAGTGTGGCCCATGGGAAATCGCGCGGTCCCCTGGGTGGCAGGGAGGGCTCCTGTGTCCACGGACAGGTGCCCAGGGACCCTGTGGAACTGCTGTGACCTCTAAAGGGTGGGTCAGGTGAGCCGAGGGAGGCGTGTGCTTGGGAGCCTGAGTGCGCATGCGCGGCCCAGGTATGGGCCCGAAACGAGCCAGCCGCGGCTCGGAGAAAAGCCATCTCCTGGGGCCTCCCCATGTTCCTCCACTCCTCAAGCGTGACCCCTTTAAGGATGGAAGAAAAGGGGGATCTTCGCAGTGGTGGGTTCGGGCCAGAGGGGTCTGCGGGTTTGTCTGCACGTACGCCAGGTGCTCGCACAACGGGCCCAGGTGTTTGAGCCCCGTGGAGGCAGAGGGCTGCTTATTGCTGGATGATAGTGTCCTGCAGGGTTAAGGGACGGCGTGGGCACTCCCAGGGCGACAGAGGGCAGCTGGCCTTTAGAGAGTTCCCTGGAAAATTCCCCGCCCAGGCCCCTGGTCCACAAGTCTATCCTGCGCACAGTGTCTGTGCGAGGCTGGGAGTGCTTCCGGGCAGTGTTCCCCAGCGGAAATCGCGTGGTCCTCTAGGTGGCAGGGAGGGCTCCTGTGTCCACGGACAGGTGCCCAGGGATCCTGTGGAACTGCTGTGACCTCTAAAGGGTGGGTCAGGTGAGCCGAGGGAGGCGTGTGCTTGGGAGCCTGAGTGCGCATGCGCGGCCCACGTATAGGCCCGAAACGGGCCAGCCGCGGCTCGGAGAAAAGCCATCTCCTGGGGTCCTCCCCATGTTCTTCCACTCCTCAAGCGTGACCCCTTTACGGGTGGAAGAAAAGGGGGATCTTCGCAGTGGTGGGTTCGGGCCAGAGGGCTCTGCGGGTTTACCTCCACGTACGCCATGTGCCCGCACACCGGGCGCAGGTGTTTGAGCCCCGTGGAGGCAGAGGGCTGCTTATTGCTGGATGCAAGTGTCCTGCGGGGTAAAGTAACGGCATGGGCACTCCCCGGGCCACACAGGGCACCGGACCCTTAGAGAGTTCCATGGGAAATCCCCCGCCCATGCCCCCGGCACCCAAGTCTGTCCTTAGCACACTGTCTGTGCGGGGCTGAAGGTGCTGCTAAGCAGTGTGGCCTGTGGGAAATCGCGCGGTCCTCTGAGTGGAAGGGAGGGCTTCTGTTTCCACGAACAGGTGCGCAGGGACCCTGTAAAACTGCTGTGACCTCCCAAGGGTGGTACACGAGACCCCTCAAGGGTGGGGCACGTGACCTCCCAAGGGTGGGTCACGAGACCCCTCAAGGGTGGGTCACGGGACCCCACAAGGTTGGGTCACGTGACCAAAAAAGGGTGGGTCACGAGACCCCTCAGGGGTGGGTCACCTGACCCCTCAGGTGTGGGTCACGTGACCCCTCAGGGGTGGGTCACGTGACCTCTCAGGTGTGGGTCACGTGACCCCCTCAGGGGTGGGTCACGTGACCTCTCAGGGGTGGGTCACGAGACCCCTCAGGAGTGGGTCACGTGACCCCTCATGGGTGGGTCACGTTACCCCTCAAGGGTTGGTCACGTGAGCCCTCAGGGGTGGGTCGCGAGACCCCTCAGGGGTGGGTCAGGAGACACCTCTAGGGTGGGTCCCGTGACCCGAGGGAGGCTGGCGTGGGGAGCCTGAGTGCGCACGCGTGGCCCACGTATAGGCCCGAAACGAGCCAGCCGCGGCTCGGAGAAAAGCCATCTCCTGGGGGCCTCCCCATGTTCTTCCACTCCTCAAGCGTGACCCCTTTACGGGTGGAAGAAAAGGGGGATCTTCGCAGTGGTGGGTTCGGGCCAGAGGGCTCTGCGTGTTTGCCTCCACGTACGCCAGGTGCCCGCACACCGGGCCCAGGTGTTTGAGCCCCGTGGAGGCAGAGGGCTGCTTATTGCTGGATGCAAGTGTCCTGCGGGGTAAAGTAACGGCATGGGCACTCCCCGGGCCACACAGGGCACCGGACCCTTAGAGAGTTCCATGGGAAATCTCCCGCCCATGCCCCCGGTACCCAAGTCTGTCCTTAGCACACTGTCTGTGCGGGGCTGAAGGTGCTGCTAGGCAGTGTGGCCTGTGGGAAATCGCGCGGTCCTCTGAGTGGCAGGGAGGGCTTCTGTTTCCCCGAACAGGTGCGCAGGGACCCTGTAAAACTGCTGTGACCTCTCAAGGTGGGTCATGTGACCCCTCAAGGGTGGGGCACGTGACCTCCCAAGGGTGGGTCACGAGACCCCTCAACGGTGGGTCACGGGACCCCACAAGGGTGGGTCACGTGACCCCTCAGGGGTGGGTCACGTGACCCCCTCAGGGGTGGGTCACGTGATCTCTCAGGGGTGGGTCACGTGACCCCTCAGGGGTGGGTCACATGACCCCCTCAGGGGTGGGTCACGAGACCCCTCAAGGGTGGGTCACGTGACCCCTCAGGGGTTGGTCACGTGACCCCTCAAGGGTGGGTCACGTGAGCCCTCAGGGGTGGGTCGCGAGACCCCTCAGGGGTGGGTCACGTGACCCCTCAGGGGTGGGTCACATGACCCCCTCAGGGGTGGGTCACGAGACCCCTCAGGGGTGGGTCACGTGAGCCCTCAGGGGTGGGTCGCGAGACCCCTCAGGGGTGGGTCAGGAGACACCTCAAGGGCGGGTCCCGTGACCCGAGGGGGGCTTGCGTGGGGAGCCTGAGTGCGCACGCGTGGCCCACGTATAGGCCCGAAACGAGCCAGCCGCGGCTCGGAGAATAGCCATCTCCTGGGGGCCTCCCCATGTTCCTCCACTCCTCAAGCGTGACCCCTTTACGGATGGAAGAAAAGGGGGATCTTCGCAGTGGTGGGGTCGGGCCTGAGGTGTCTGTATGTTTGCCTCCATGTAGGCCAGTTGCTGGCACACCGGGCCCAGGTGTCCCGGCCCCATGTGGCTAGAGGGCCGCTTATGGCAGGAATCAGGTCTCCTGCGGGGGTCAAGGGACGGCTTGGACACTCACCGGGCGAGAGAGGACGCCTGGCCATCGGACAGCCCCCTGGAAAATCCCCCGCCCAGGCCCCCGGTCCCCAAGTCTTTCCTGCGCACACTGTCTCTGAGGAGCTGGGAGAGCTGCTGGGAAGTGTGGCCCATGGGAAATCGCGCGGTCCCCTGGGTGGCAGGGAGGGCTCCTGTGTCCACGGACAGGTGCCCAGGGACCCTGTGGAACTGCTGTGACCTCTAAAGGGTGGGTCAGGTGAGCCGAGGGAGGCGTGTACTTGGGAGCCTGAGTGCGCATGCGCGGCCCAGGTATGGGCCCGAAACGAGCCAGCCGCGGCTCGGAGAAAAGCCATCTCCTGGGGCCTCCCCATGTTCCTCCACTCCTCAAGCGTGACCCCTTTAAGGATGGAAGAAAAGGGGGATCTTCGCAGTGGTGGGTTCGGGCCAGAGGGGTCTGCGGGTTTGTCTGCACGTACGCCAGGTGCTCGCACAACGGGCCCAGGTGTTTGAGCCCCGTGGAGGCAGAGGGCTGCTTATTGCTGGATGATAGTGTCCTGCAGGGTTAAGGGACGGCGTGGGCACTCCCAGGGCGACAGAGGGCAGCTGGCCTTTAGAGAGTTCCCTGGAAAATTCCCCGCCCAGGCCCCTGGTCCACAAGTCTATCCTGCGCACAGTGTCTGTGCGAGGCTGGGAGTGCTTCCGGGCAGTGTTCCCCAGCGGAAATCGCGTGGTCCTCTAGGTGGCAGGGAGGGCTCCTGTGTCCACGGACAGGTGCCCAGGGATCCTGTGGAACTGCTGTGACCTCTAAAGGGTGGGTCAGGTGAGCCGAGGGAGGCGTGTGCTTGGGAGCCTGAGTGCGCATGCGCGGCCCACGTATAGGCCCGAAACGGGCCAGCCGCGGCTCGGAGAAAAGCCATCTCCTGGGGTCCTCCCCATGTTCTTCCACTCCTCAAGCGTGACCCCTTTACGGGTGGAAGAAAAGGGGGATCTTCGCAGTGGTGGGTTCGGGCCAGAGGGCTCTGCGGGTTTACCTCCACGTACGCCATGTGCCCGCACACCGGGCCCAGGTGTTTGAGCCCCATGGAGGCAGAGGGCTGCTTATTGCTGGATGCAAGTGTCCTGCGGGGTAAAGTAACGGCATGGGCACTCCCCGGGCCACACAGGGCACCGGACCCTTAGAGAGTTCCATGGGAAATCCCCCGCCCATGCACCCGGTACCCAAGTCTGTCCTTAGCACACTGTCTGTGCGGGGCTGAAGGTGCTGCTAGGCAGTGTGGCCTGTGGGAAATCGCGCGGTCCTCTGAGTGGTAGGGAGGGCTTCTGTTTCCCCGAACAGGTGCGCAGGGACCCTGTAAAACTGCTGTGACCTCTCAAGGTGGGTCATGTGACCCCTCAAGGGTGGGGCACGTGACCTCCCAAGGGTGGGTCACGTGACCCCTCAGGGGTGGGTCACGAGACCCCTCAGGGGCGGGTCACGTGACCCCCTCAGGGGTGGGTCACCTGACCCCTCAGGGGTGGGTCACGTGACCCCTCAGGGGTGGGTCACATGACCCCCTCAGGGGTGGGTCACGAGACCCCTCAGGGGTGGGTCACGTGACCCCCTCAGGAGTGGGTCACCTGACCCCTCAGGGGTGGGTCACGTGACCCCTCAGGGGTGGGTCACGTGACCCCTCAGGGGTGGGTCACGAGACCCCTCAGGGGTGGGTCACGTGACCCCCTCAGGAGTGGGTCACCTGACCCCTCAGGTGTGGGCCACGAGACCCCTCAGGGGTGGGTCACGTGACCCCCTCAGGGGTGGGTCACGTGACCCCCTCAGGGGTGGGTCACGTGACCCCCTCAGGGGTGGGTCACGTGACCCCTCAAGGGTGGGTCACGTGACCCCTCAGGGGTTGGTCACGTGAGCCCTCAGGGGTGGGTAGAGAGACCCCTCAGGGGTGGGTCAGGAGACACCTCAAGGGTGGGTCCCGTGACCCGAGGGAGGCTTGCGTGGGGAGCCTGAGTGCGCACGCGTGGCCCACGTATAGGCCCGAAACGAGCCAGTCGCGGCTCGGAGAAAAGCCATCTCCTGGGGGCCTCCCCATGTTCTTCCACTCCTCAAGCGTGACCCCTTTACGGATGGAAGAAAAGGGGGATCTTCGCAGTGGTGGGGTCGGGCCTGAGGTGTCTGTTTGTTTGCCTCCATGTAGGCCAGTTGCTGGCACACCGGGCCCAGGTGTCCCGGCCCCATGTGGCTAGAGGGCCGCTTATGGCAGGAATCAGGTCTCCTGCGGGGGTCAAGGGACGGCTTGGACACTCACCGGGCGAGAGAGGACGCCTGGCCATCAGACAGCCCCCTGGAAAATCCCCCGCCCAGGCCCCCGGTCCCCAAGTCTTTCCTGCGCACACTGTCTCTGAGGAGCTGGGAGAGCTGCTGGGAAGTGTGGCCCATGGGAAATCGCGCGGTCCCCTGGGTGGCAGGGAGGGCTCCTGTGTCCACGGACAGGTGCCCAGGGACCCTGTGGAACTGCTGTGACCTCTAAAGGGTGGGTCAGGTGAGCCGAGGGAGGCGTGTGCTTGGGAGCCTGAGTGCGCATGCGCGGCCCAGGTATGGGCCCGAAACGAGCCAGCCGCAGCTCGGAGAAAAGCCATCTCCTGGGGCCTCCCCATGTAACTCCACTACTCAAGCGTGACCCCTTTAAGGATGGAAGAAAAGGGGGATCTTCGCAGTGGTGGGTTCGGGCCAGAGGGCTCTGCGGGTTTGCCTCCACGTATGCCAGGTGCCCGCACACCGGGCGCAGGTGTTTGAGCCCCGTGGAGGCAGAGGGCTGCTTATTGCTGGATGCAAGTGTCCTGCGGGGTAAAGTAACGGCATGGGCACTCCCCGGGCTACACAGGGCACCGGACCCTTAGAGAGTTCCATGGGAAATCCCCCGCCCATGCCCCCGGCACCCAAGTCTGTCCTTAGCACACTGTCTGTGCGGGGCTGAAGGTGCTGCTAGGCAGTGTGGCCTGTGGGAAATCGCGCGGTCCTCTGAGTGGCAGGGAGGGCTTCTGTTTCCCCGAACAGGTGTGCAGGGACCCTGTAAAACTGCTGTGACCTCTCAAGGTGGGTCATGTGACCCCTCAAGGGTGGGGCACGTGACCTCCCAAGGGTGGGTCACGAGACCCCTCAACGGTGGGTCACGGGACTCCACAAGGGTGGGTCACGTGACCCCCTCAGGGGTGGGTCACGTGATCTCTCAGGGGTGGGTCACGTGACCCCTCAGGGATGGGTCATATGACCCCCTCAGGGGTGGGTCACGAGACCCCTCAAGGGTGGGTCACGTGACCCCTCAGGGGTTGGTCACGTGAGCCCTCAGGGGTGGGTCGCGAGACCCCTCAGGGGTGGGTCAGGAGACACCTCAAGGGTGGGTCCTGTGACCCGAGGGAGGCTTGCGTGGGGAGCCTGAGTGCGCACGCGTGGCCCATGTATAGGCCCGAAACGAGCCAGCCGCGGCTCGGAGAAAAGCCATCTCCTGGGGGCCTCCCCATGTTCTTCCACTCCTCAAGCGTGACCTCTTTACGGATGGAAGAAAAGGGGGATCTTCGCAGTGGTGGGGTCGGGCCTGAGGTATCTGTATGTTTGCCTCCATGTAGGCCAGTTGCTGGCACACCGGGCCCAGGTGTCCCGGCCCCATGTGGCTAGAGGGTCGCTTATGGCAGGAATCAGGTCTCCTGCGGGGGTCAAGGGACGGCTTGGACACTCACCGGGCGAGAGAGGACGCCTGGCCATCGGACAGCCCCCTGGAAAATCCCCCGCCCAGGCCCCCGGTCCCCAAGTCTTTCCTGCGCACACTGTCTCTGAGGAGCTGGGAGAGCTGCTGGGAAGTGTGGCCCATGGGAAATCGCGCGGTCCCCTGGGTGGCAGGGAGGGCTCCTGTGTCCACGGACAGGTGCCCAGGGACCCTGTGGAACTGCTGTGACCTCTAAAGGGTGGGTCAGGTGAGCCGAGGGAGGCGTGTGCTTGGGAGCCTGAGTGCGCATGCGCGGCCCAGGTATGGGCCCGAAACGAGCCAGCCGCGGCTCGGAGAAAAGCCTTCTCCTGGGGCCTCCCCATGTTCCTCCACTCCTCAAGCGTGACCCCTTTAAGGATGGAAGAAAAGGGGGATCTTCGCAGTGGTGGGTTCGGGCCAGAGGGCTCTGCGGGTTTGCCTCCACGTACGCCAGGTGCCCGCACACCGGGCGCACGTGTTTGAGCCCCGTGGAGGCAGAGGGCTGCTTATTGCTGGATGCAAGTGTCCTGCGGGGTAAAGTAACGGCATGGGCACTCCCCGGGCCACACAGGGCACCGGACCCTTAGAGAGTTCCATGGGAAATCCCCCGCCCATGCCCCCGGCACCCAAGTCTGTCCTTAGCACACTGTCTGTGCGGGGCTGAAGGTGCTGCTAAGCAGTGTGGCCTGTGGGAAATCGCGAGGTCCTCTGAGTGGCAGGGAGGGCTTCTGTTTCCACGAACAGGTGCGCAGGGACCCTGTAAAACTGCTGTGACCTCTCAAGGTGGGTCATGTGACCCCTCAAGGGTGGGGCACGTGACCTCCCAAGGGTGGGTCACGAGACCCCTCAAGGGTGGGTCACCTGACCCCTCAGGGGTGGGTCACGTGACCCCTCAGGTGTGGGTCACCTGACCCCTCAGGGGTGGGTCACGTGACCCCCTGAGGGGTGGGCCACGAGACCCCTCAGGGGTGGGTCACGTGACCCCCTCAGGGGTGGGTCACGTGACCCCTCAGGGGTGGGCCACGTGACCCCTCAGGGGTTGGTCACGTGACCCCTCAGGGGTTGGTCACGTGAGCCCTCAGGGGTGGGTCGAGAGACCCCTCAGGGGTGGGTCAGGAGACACCTCAAGGGTGGGTCCCGTGACCCGAGGGAGGCTTGCGTGGGGAGCCTGAGTGCGCACGCGTGGCCCACGTATAGGCCCGAAACGAGCCAGCCGCGGCTCGGAGAAAAGCCATCTCCTGGGGGCCTCCCCATGTTCTTCCACTCCTCAAGCGTGACCCCTTTACGGATGGAAGAAAAGGGGGATCTTCGCAGTGGTGGGGTCGGGCCTGAGGTGTCTGTTTGTTTGCCTCCATGTAGGCCAGTTGCTGGCACACCGGGCCCAGGTGTCCCGGCCCCATGTGGCTAGAGGGCCGCTTATGGCAGGAATCAGGTCTCCTGCGGGGGTCAAGGGACGGCTTGGACACTCACCGGGCGAGAGAGGACGCCTGGCCATCAGACAGCCCCCTGGAAAATCCCCCGCCCAGGCCCCCGGTCCCCAAGTCTTTCCTGCGCACACTGTCTCTGAGGAGCTGGGAGAGCTGCTGGGAAGTGTGGCCCATGGGAAATCGCGCGGTCCCCTGGGTGGCAGGGAGGGCTCCTGTGTCCACGGACAGGTGCCCAGGGACCCTGTGGAACTGCTGTGACCTCTAAAGGGTGGGTCAGGTGAGCCGAGGGAGGCGTGTGCTTGGGAGCCTGAGTGCGCATGCGCGGCCCAGGTATGGGCCCGAAACGAGCCAGCCGCGGCTCGGAGAAAAGCCATCTCCTGGGGCCTCCCCATGTAACTCCACTACTCAAGCGTGACCCCTTTAAGGATGGAAGAAAAGGGGGATCTTCGCAGTGGTGGGTTCGGGCCAGAGGGCTCTGCGGGTTGGCCTCCACGTACGCCAGGTGCCCGCACACCGGGCGCAGGTGTTTGAGCCCCGTGGAGGCAGAGGGCTGCTTATTGCTGGATGCAAGTGTCCTGCGGGGTAAAGTAACGGCATGGGCACTCCCCGGGCCACACAGGGCACCGGACCCTTAGAGAGTTCCATGGGAAATCCCCCGCCCATGCCCCCGGCACCCAAGTCTGTCCTTAGCACACTGTCTGTGCGGGGCTGAAGGTGCTGCTAAGCAGTGTGGCCTGTGGGAAATCGCGCGGTCCTCTGAGTGGAAGGGAGGGCTTCTGTTTCCACGAACAGGTGCGCAGGGACCCTGTAAAACTGCTGTGACCTCTCAAGGTGGGTCATGTGACCCCTCAAGGGTGGGGCACGTGACCTCCCAAGGGTGGGTCACGAGACCCCTCAACGGTGGGTCACGGGACTCCACAAGGGTGGGTCACGTGACCCCCTCAGGGGTGGGTCACGTGACCCCTCAGGGGTTGGTCACGTGAGCCCTCAGGCGTGGGTCGCGAGACCCCTCAGGGGTGGGTCAGGAGACACCTCAAGGGTGGGTCCTGTGACCCGAGGGAGGCTTGCGTGGGGAGCCTGAGTGCGCACGCGTGGCCCATGTATAGGCCCGAAACGAGCCAGCCGCGGCTCGGAGAAAAGCCATCTCCTGGGGGCCTCCCCATGTTCTTCCACTCCTCAAGCGTGACCTCTTTACGGATGGAAGAAAAGGGGGATCTTCGCAGTGGTGGGGTCGGGCCTGAGGTATCTGTATGTTTGCCTCCATGTAGGCCAGTTGCTGGCACACCGGGCCCAGGTGTCCCGGCCCCATGTGGCTAGAGGGCCGCTTATGGCAGGAATCAGGTCTCCTGCGGGGGTCAAGGGACGGCTTGGACACTCACCGGGCGAGAGAGGACGCCTGGCCATCGGACAGCCCCCTGGAAAATCCCCCGCCCAGGCCCCCGGTCCCCAAGTCTTTCCTGCGCACACTGTCTCTGAGGAGCTGGGAGAGCTGCTGGGAAGTGTGGCCCATGGGAAATCGCGCGGTCCCCTGGGTGGCAGGGAGGGCTCCTGTGTCCACGGACAGGTGCCCAGGGACCCTGTGGAACTGCTGTGACCTCTAAAGGGTGGGTCAGGTGAGCCGAGGGAGGCGTGTGCTTGGGAGCCTGAGTGCGCATGCGCGGCCCAGGTATGGGCCCGAAACGAGCCAGCCGCGGCTCGGAGAAAAGCCTTCTCCTGGGGCCTCCCCATGTTCCTCCACTCCTCAAGCGTGACCCCTTTAAGGATGGAAGAAAAGGGGGATCTTCGCAGTGGTGGGTTCGGGCCAGAGGGCTCTGCGGGTTTGCCTCCACGTACGCCAGGTGCCCGCACACCGGGCGCACGTGTTTGAGCCCCGTGGAGGCAGAGGGCTGCTTATTGCTGGATGCAAGTGTCCTGCGGGGTAAAGTAACGGCATGGGCACTCCCCGGGCCACACAGGGCACCGGACCCTTAGAGAGTTCCATGGGAAATCCCCCGCCCATGCCCCCGGCACCCAAGTCTGTCCTTAGCACACTGTCTGTGCGGGGCTGAAGGTGCTGCTAAGCAGTGTGGCCTGTGGGAAATCGCGCGGTCCTCTGAGTGGCAGGGAGGGCTTCTGTTTCCACGAACAGGTGCGCAGGGACCCTGTAAAACTGCTGTGACCTCTCAAGGTGGGTCATGTGACCCCTCAAGGGTGGGGCACGTGACCTCCCAAGGGTGGGTCACGAGACCCCTCAAGGGTGGGTCACCTGACCCCTCAGGGGTGGGTCACGTGACCCCTCAGGTGTGGGTCACCTGACCCCTCAGGGGTGGGTCACGTGACCCCCTCAGGGGTGGGCCACGAGACCCCTCAGGGGTGGGTCACGTGACCCCCTCAGGGGTGGGTCACGTGACCCCTCAGGGGTGGGCCACGTGACCCCTCAGGGGTTGGTCACGTGACCCCTCAGGGGTTGGTCACGTGAGCCCTCAGGGGTGGGTCGAGAGACCCCTCAGGGGTGGGTCAGGAGACACCTCAAGGGTGGGTCCCGTGACCCGAGGGAGGCTTGCGTGGGGAGCCTGAGTGCGCACGCGTGGCCCACGTATAGGCCCGAAACGAGCCAGCCGCGGCTCGGAGAAAAGCCATCTCCTGGGGGCCTCCCCATGTTCTTCCACTCCTCAAGCGTGACCCCTTTACGGATGGAAGAAAAGGGGGATCTTCGCAGTGGTGGGGTCGGGCCTGAGGTGTCTGTTTGTTTGCCTCCATGTAGGCCAGTTGCTGGCACACCGGGCCCAGGTGTCCCGGCCCCATGTGGCTAGAGGGCCGCTTATGGCAGGAATCAGGTCTCCTGCGGGGGTCAAGGGACGGCTTGGACACTCACCGGGCGAGAGAGGACGCCTGGCCATCAGACAGCCCCCTGGAAAATCCCCCGCCCAGGCCCCCGGTCCCCAAGTCTTTCCTGCGCACACTGTCTCTGAGGAGCTGGGAGAGCTGCTGGGAAGTGTGGCCCATGGGAAATCGCGCGGTCCCCTGGGTGGCAGGGAGGGCTCCTGTGTCCACGGACAGGTGCCCAGGGACCCTGTGGAACTGCTGTGACCTCTAAAGGGTGGGTCAGGTGAGCCGAGGGAGGCGTGTGCTTGGGAGCCTGAGTGCGCATGCGCGGCCCAGGTATGGGCCCGAAACGAGCCAGCCGCGGCTCGGAGAAAAGCCATCTCCTGGGGCCTCCCCATGTAACTCCACTACTCAAGCGTGACCCCTTTAAGGATGGAAGAAAAGGGGGATCTTCGCAGTGGTGGGTTCGGGCCAGAGGGCTCTGCGGGTTTGCCTCCACGTACGCCAGGTGCCCGCACACCGGGCGCAGGTGTTTGAGCCCCGTGGAGGCAGAGGGCTGCTTATTGCTGGATTCAAGTGTCCTGCGGGGTAAAGTAACGGCATGGGCACTCCCCGGGCCACACAGGGCACCGGACCCTTAGAGAGTTCCATGGGAAATCCCCCGCCCATGCCCCCGGCACCCAAGTCTGTCCTTAGCACACTGTCTCTGCGGGGCTGAAGGTGCTGCTAAGCAGTGTGGCCTGTGGGAAATCGCGCGGTCCTCTGAGTGGAAGGGAGGGCTTCTGTTTCCACGAACAGGTGCGCAGGGACCCTGTAAAACTGCTGTGACCTCCCAAGGGTGGTACACGAGACCCCTCAAGGGTGGGTCACGTGACCCCAAAAGGGTGGGTCACGAGACCCCTCAAGGGTGGGGCACGTGACCTCCCAAGGGTGGGTCACGAGACCCCTCAAGGGTGGGTCACGGGACCCCACAAGGGTGGGTCACGTGACCAACAAAGGGTGGGTCACGAGACCCCTCAGGGGTGGGTCACGTGACCCCTCAGGGGTGGGTCACGTGACCCCTCAGGGGTGGGTCACGTGACCCCCTCAGGGGTGGGTCACGTGACCCCCTCAGGGGTGGGTCACGTGACCCCTCAGGGGTGGGTCACATGACCCCCTCAGGGGTGGGTCACGAGACCCCTCAGGGGTGGGTCACGTGACCCCTCAAGGGTGGGTCACGTGACCCCTCAAGGGTTGGTCACGTGAGCCCTCAGGGGTGGGTCGCGAGACCCCTCAGGGGTGGGTCAGGAGACACCTCTAGGGTGGGTCCCGTGACCCGAGGGAGGGTGGCGTGGGGAGCCTGAGTGCGCACGCGTGGCCCACGTATAGGCCCGAAACGAGCCAGCCGCGGCTCGGAGAAAAGCCATCTCCTGGGGGCCTCCCCATGTTCTTCCACTCCTCAAGCGTGACCCCTTTACGGGTGGAAGAAAAGGGGGATCTTCGCAGTGGTGGGTTCGGGCCAGAGGGCTCTGCGTGTTTGCCTCCACGTACGCCAGGTGCCCGCACACCGGGCCCAGGTGTTTGAGCCCCGTGGAGGCAGAGGGCTGCTTATTGCTGGATGCAAGTGTCCTGCGGGGTAAAGTAACGGCATGGGCACTCCCCGTGCCACACAGGGCACCGGACCCTTAGAGAGTTCCATGGGAAATCTCCCGCCCATGCCCCCGGTACCCAAGTCTGTCCTTAGCACACTGTCTGTGCGGGGCTGAAGGTGCTGCTAGGCAGTGTGGCCTGTGGGAAATCGCGCGGTCCTCTGAGTGGCAGGGAGGGCTTCTGTTTCCCCGAACAGGTGTGCAGGGACCCTGTAAAACTGCTGTGACCTCTCAAGGTGGGTCATGTGTCCCCTCAAGGGTGGGGCACGTGACCTCCCAAGGGTGGGTCACGAGACCCCTCAACGGTGGGTCACGGGACCCCACAAGGGTGGGTCACGTGACCCCCTCAGGGGTGGGTCACGTGATCTCTCAGGGGTGGGTCACGTGACCCCTCAGGGGTGGGTCACATGACTCCCTCAGGGGTGGGTCACGAGACCCCTCAAGGGTGGGTCACGTGACCCCTCAGGGGTTGGTCACGTGAGCCCTCAGGGGTGGGTCGCGAGACCCCTCAGGGGTGGGTCAGGAGACACCTCAAGGGTGGGTCCTGTGACCCGAGGGAGGCTTGCGTGGGGAGCCTGAGTGCGCACGCGTGGCCCATGTATAGGCCCGAAACGAGCCAGCCGCGGCTCGGAGAAAAGCCATCTCCTGGGGGCCTCCCCATGTTCTTCCACTCCTCAAGCGTGACCCCTTTACGGATGGAAGAAAAGGGGGATCTTCGCAGTGGTGGGGTCGGGCCTGAGGTATCTGTATGTTTGCCTCCATGTAGGCCAGTTGCTGGCACACCGGGCCCAGGTGTCCCGGCCCCATGTGGCTAGAGGGCCGCTTATGGCAGGAATCAGGTCTCCTGCGGGGGTCAAGGGACGGCTTGGACACTCACCGGGCGAGAGAGGACGCCTGGCCATCGGACAGCCCCCTGGAAAATCCCCCGCCCAGGCCCCCGGTCCCCAAGTCTTTCCTGCGCACACTGTCTCTGAGGAGCTGGGAGAGCTGCTGGGAAGTGTGGCCCATGGGAAATCGCGCGGTCCCCTGGGTGGCAGGGAGGGCTCCTGTGTCCACGGACAGGTGCCCAGGGACCCTGTGGAACTGCTGTGACCTCTAAAGGGTGGGTCAGGTGAGCCGAGGGAGGCGTGTGCTTGAGAGCCTGAGTGCGCATGCGCGGCCCAGGTATGGGCCCGAAACGAGCCAGCCGCGGCTCGGAGAAAAGCCTTCTCCTGGGGCCTCCCCATGTTCCTCCACTCCTCAAGCGTGACCCCTTTAAGGATGGAAGAAAAGGGGGATCTTCGCAGTGGTGGGTTCGGGCCAGAGGGGTCTGCGGGTTTGTCTGCACGTACGCCAGGTGCCCGCACACCGGGCGCAGGTGTTTGAGCCCCGTGGAGGCAGAGGGCTGCTTATTGCTGGATGCAAGTGTCCTGCGGGGTAAAGTAACGGCATGGGCACTCCCCGGGCCACACAGGGCACCGGACCCTTAGAGAGTTCCATGGGAAATCCCCCGCCCATGCCCCCGGCACCCAAGTCTGTCCTTAGCACACTGTCTGTGCGGGGCTGAAGGTGCTGCTAGGCAGTGTGGCCTGTGGGAAATCGCGCGGTCCTCTGAGTGGCAGGGAGGGCTTCTGTTTCCACGAACAGGTGCGCAGGGACCCTGTAAAACTGCTGTGACCTCCCAAGGGTGGTACACGAGACCCCTCAAGGGTGGGTCACGGGACCCCACAAGGGTGGGTCACGAGACCCCTCAAGGGTGGGTCACCTGACCCCTCAAGGGTGGGTCACGTGACCCCAAAAGGGTGGGTCACGAGATCCCTCAAGGGTGGGGCACGTGACCTCCCAAGGGTGGGTCACGAGACCCCTCAAGGGTGGGTCACGGGACCCCACAAGGGTGGGTCACGTGACCAACAAAGGGTGGGTCACGAGACCCCTCAGGGGTGGGTCACCTGACCCCTCAGGGGTGGGTCACGTGACCCCTCAGGGGTGGGTCACATGACCCCCTCAGGGGTGGGTCACGAGACCCCTCAGGGGTGGGTCACGTGACCCCTCAAGGGTGGGTCACGTGACCCCTCAAGGGTTGGTCACGTGAGCCCTCAGGGGTGGGTCGCGAGACCCCTCAGGGGTGGGTCAGGAGACACCTCTAGGGTGGGTCCCGTGACCCGAGGGAGGCTGGCGTGGGGAGCCTGAGTGCGCACGCGTGGCCCACGTATAGGCCCGAAACGAGCCAGCCGCGGCTCGGAGAAAAGCCATCTCCTGGGGGCCTCCCCATGTTCTTCCACTCCTCAAGCGTGACCCCTTTACGGGTGGAAGAAAAGGGGGATCTTCGCAGTGGTGGGTTCGGGCCAGAGGGCTCTGCGTGTTTGCCTCCACGTACGCCAGGTGCCCGCACACCCGGCCCTGGTGTTTGAGCCCCGTGGAGGCAGAGGGCTGCTTATTGCTGGATGCAAGTGTCCTGCGGGGTAAAGTAACGGCATGGGCACTCCCCGTGCCACACAGGGCACCGGACCCTTAGAGAGTTCCAGGGGAAATCTCCCGCCCATGCCCCCGGTACCCAAGTCTGTCCTTAGCGCACTGTCTGTGCGGGGCTGAAGGTGCTGCTAGGCAGTGTGGCCTGTGGGAAATCGCGCGGTCCTCTGAGTGGCAGGGAGGGCTTCTGTTTCCCCGAACAGGTGCGCAGGGACACTGTAAAACTGCTGTGACATCTCAAGGTGGGTCATGTGACCCCTCAAGGGTGGGTCACGGGACCCCACAAGGGTGGGTCACGTGACCCCCAAAGGGTGGGTCACGTGACCCCTCAGGGGTGGGTCACGTGACCCCCTCACGGATGGGTCACCTGACCCCTCAGGGGTGGGTCACGTGACCCCCTCAGGGGTGGGTCACGTGATCTCTCAGGGGTGGGTCACGTGACCACTCAGGGGTGGGTCACATGACCCCCTCAGGGGTGGGTCACGAGACCCCTCAAGGGTGGGTCACGTGACCCCTCAGGGGTTGGTCACGTGAGCCCTCAGGGGTGGGTCGCGAGACCCCTCAGGGGTGGGTCAGGAGACACCTCAAGGGTGGGTCCTGTGACCCGAGGGAGGCTTGCGTGGGGAGCCTGAGTGCGCACGCGTGGACCATGTATAGGCCCGAAACGAGCCAGCCGCGGCTCGGAGAAAAGCCATCTCCTGGGGGCCTCCCCATGTTCTTCCACTCCTCAAGCGTGACCTCTTTACGGATGGAAGAAAAGGGGGATCTTCGCAGTGGTGGGGTCGGGCCTGAGGTATCTGTATGTTTGCCTCCATGTAGGCCAGTTGCTGGCACACCGGGCCCAGGTGTCCCGGCCCCATGTGGCTAGAGGGCCGCTTATGGCAGGAATCAGGTCTCCTGCGGGGGTCAAGGGACGGCTTGGACACTCACCGGGCGAGAGAGGACGCCTGGCCATCGGACAGCCCCCTGGAAAATCCCCCGCCCAGGCCCCCGGTCCCCAAGTCTTTCCTGCGCACACTGTCTCTGAGGAGCTGGGAGAGCTGCTGGGAAGTGTGGCCCATGGGAAATCGCGCGGTCCCCTGGGTGGCAGGGAGGGCTCCTGTGTCCACGGACAGGTGCCCAGGGACCCTGTGGAACTGCTGTGACCTCTAAAGGGTGGGTCAGGTGAGCCGAGGGAGGCGTGTGCTTGGGAGCCTGAGTGCGCATGCGCGGCCCAGGTATGGGCCCGAAACGAGCCAGCCGCGGCTCGGAGAAAAGCCTTCTCCTGGGGCCTCCCCATGTTCCTCCACTCCTCAAGCGTGACCCCTTTAAGGATGGAAGAAAAGGGGGATCTTCGCAGTGGTGGGTTCGGGCCAGAGGGGTCTGCGGGTTTGCCTCCACGTACGCCAGGTGCCCGCACACCGGGCGCAGGTGTTTGAGCCCCTTGGAGGCAGAGGGCTGCTTATTGCTGGATGCAAGTGTCCTGCGGGGTAAAGTAACGGCATGGGCACTCCCCGGGCCACACAGGGCACCGGACCCTTAGAGAGTTCCATGGGAAATCCCCCGCCCATGCCCCCGGCACCCAAGTCTGTCCTTAGCACACTGTCAGTGCGGGGAGAAGGTGCTGCTAAGCAGTGTGGCCTGTGGGAAATCGCGCGGTCCTCTGAGTGGCAGGGAGGGCTTCTGTTTCCACGAACAGGTGCGCAGGGACCCTGTAAAACTGCTGTGACCTCTCAAGGTGGGTCATGTGACCCCTCAAGGGTGGGGCACGTGACCTCCCAAGGGTGGGTCACGAGACCCCTCAAGGGTGGGTCACCTGACCCCTCAGGGGTGGGTCACGTGACCCCTCAGGTGTGGGTCACGTGACCCCTCAGTGGTGGGTCACGTGACCCCCTCAGGGGTGGGCCACGAGACCCCTCAGGGGTGGGTCACGTGACCCCCTCAGGGGTGGGTCACGTGACCTCTCAGGGGTGGGTCACGAGACCCCTCAAGGGTGGGTCACGGGACCCCACAAGGGTGGGTCACGTGACCAACAAAGGTTGGGTCACGAGACCCCTCAGGGGTGGGTCACCTGACCCCTCAGGGGTGGGTCACGTGACCCCTCAGGGGTGGGTCACGTGACCCCTCAGGGGTGGGTCACGAGACCCCTCATGGGTGGGTCACGTGACCCCCTCAGGGGTGGGTCACGAGACCCCTCAGGGGTGGGTCACGTGACCCCCTCAGGGGTGGGTCACGTGACCTCTCAGGGGTGGGTCACATGACCCCCTCAGGGGTGGGTCACGAGACCCCTCAGGGGTGGGTCACGTGACCCCTCAGGGGTGGGTCACGAGACCCCTCATGGGTGGGTCACGTGACCCCCTCAGGGGTGGGTCAGGAGACCCCTCAGGGGTGGGTCACGTGACCTCTCAGGGGTGGGTCACGTGACCTCTCAGGGGTGGGTCACATGACCCCCTCAGGGGTGGGTCACGAGACCCCTCAGGGGTGGGTCACGTGACCCCTCAGGGGTGGGTCACATGACCCCCTCAGGGGTGGGTCACGAGACCCCTCAAGGGTGGGTCACGTGACCCCTCAGGGGTTGGTCACGTGAGCCCTCAGGGGTGGGTCAGGAGACACCTCAAGGGTGGGTCCCGTGACCCGAGGGAGGCTTGCGTTGGGAGCCTGAGTGCGCACGCGTGGCCCATGTATAGGCCCGAAACGAGCCAGCCGCGGCTCGGAGAAAAGCCATCTCCTGGGGGCCTCCCCATGTTCTTCCACTCCTCAAGCGTGACCCCTTTACGGATGGAAGAAAAGGGGGATCTTCGCAGTGGTGGGGTCGGGCCTGAGGTATCTGTATGTTTGCCTCCATGTAGGCCAGTTGCTGGCACACCGGGCCCAGGTGTCCCGGCCCCATGTGGCTAGAGGGCCGCTTATGGCAGGAATCAGGTCTCCTGCGGGGGTCAAGGGACGGCTTGGACACTCACCGGGCGAGAGAGGACGCCTGGCCATCGGACAGCCCCCTGGAAAATCCCCCGCCCAGGCCCCCGGTCCCCAAGTCTTTCCTGCGCACACTGTCTCTGAGGAGCTGGGAGAGCTGCTGGGAAGTGTGGCCCATGGGAAATCGCGCGGTCCCCTGGGTGGCAGGGAGGGCTCCTGTGTCCACGGACAGATGCCCAGGGACCCTGTGGAACTGCTGTGACCTCTAAAGGGTGGGTCAGGTGAGCCGAGGGAGGCGTGTGCTTGGGAGCCTGAGTGCGCATGCGCGGCCCAGGTATGGGCCCGAAACGAGCCAGCCGCGGCTCGGAGAAAAGCCTTCTCCTGGGGCCTCCCCATGTTCCTCCACTCCTCAAGCGTGACCCCTTTAAGGATGGAAGAAAAGGGGGATCTTCGCAGTGGTGGGTTCGGGCCAGAGGGGTCTGCGGGTTTGCCTCCACGTACGCCAGGTGCCCGCACACCGGGCGCAGGTGTTTGAGCCCCGTGGAGGCAGAGGGCTGCTTATTGCTGGATGCAAGTGTCCTGCGGGGTAAAGTAACGGCATGGGCACTCCCCGGGCCACACAGGGCACCGGACCCTTAGAGAGTTCCATGGGAAATCCCCCGCCCATGCCCCCGGCACCCAAGTCTGTCCTTAGCACACTGTCTGTGCGGGGCTGAAGGTGCTGCTAAGCAGTGTGGCCTGTGGGAAATCGCGCGGTCCTCTGAGTGGCAGGGAGGGCTTCTGTTTCCACGAACAGGTGCGCAGGGACCCTGTAAAACTGCTGTGACCTCTCAAGGTGGGTCATGTGACCCCTCAAGGGTGGGGCACGTGACCTCCCAAGGGTGGGTCACGAGACCCCTCAGGTGTTGGTCTCGTGACGCCTCAGGGGTGGGTCACGTGACCCCTCAGGTGTGGGTCACGTGACCCCTCAGGGGTGGGTCACGTGACCCCCTCAGGGGTGGGTCGAGAGACCCCTCAGGGGTGGGTCAGGAGACACCTCAAGGGTGGGTCCCGTGACCCGAGGGAGGCTTGCGTGGGGAGCCTGAGTGCGCACGCGTGGCCCACGTATAGGCCCGAAACGAGCCAGTCGCGGCTCGGAGAAAAGCCATCTCCTGGGGGCCTCCCCATGTTCTTCCACTCCTCAAGCGTGACCCCTTTACGGATGGAAGAAAAGGGGGATCTTCGCAGTGGTGGGGTCGGGCCTGAGGTGTCTGTTTGTTTGCCTCCATGTAGGCCAGTTGCTGGCACACCGGGCCCAGGTGTCCCGGCCCCATGTGGCTAGAGGGCCGCTTATGGCAGGAATCAGGTCTCCTGCGGGGGTCAAGGGACGGCTTGGACACTCACCGGGCGAGAGAGGACGCCTGGCCATCAGACAGCCCCCTGGAAAATCCCCCGCCCAGGCCCCCGGTCCCCAAGTCTTTCCTGCGCACACTGTCTCTGAGGAGCTGGGAGAGCTGCTGGGAAGTGTGGCCCATGGGAAATCGCGCGGTCCCCTGGGTGGCAGGGAGGGCTCCTGTGTCCACGGACAGGTGCCCAGGGACCCTGTGGAACTGCTGTGACCTCTAAAGGGTGGGTCAGGTGAGCCGAGGGAGGCGTGTGCTTGGGAGCCTGAGTGCGCATGCGCGGCCCAGGTATGGGCCCGAAACGAGCCAGCCGCGGCTCGGAGAAAAGCCATCTCCTGGGGCCTCCCCATGTAACTCCACTACTCAAGCGTGACCCCTTTAAGGATGGAAGAAAAGGGGGATCTTCGCAGTGGTGGGTTCGGGCCAGAGGGCTCTGCGGGTTTGCCTCCACGTATGCCAGGTGCCCGCACACCGGGCGCAGGTGTTTGAGCCCCGTGGAGGCAGAGGGCTGCTTATTGCTGGATGCAAGTGTCCTGCGGGGTAAAGTAACGGCATGGGCACTCCCCGGGCCACACAGGGCACCGGACCCTTAGAGAGTTCCATGGGAAATCCCCCGCCCATGCCCCCGGCACCCAAGTCTGTCCTTAGCACACTGTCTGTGCGGGGCTGAAGGTGCTGCTAAGCAGTGTGGCCTGTGGGAAATCGCGCGGTCCTCTGAGTGGAAGGGAGGGCTTCTGTTTCCACCAACAGGTGCGCAGGGACCCTGTAAAACTGCTGTGACCTCCCAAGGGTGGTACACGAGACCCCTCAAGGGTGGGTCAGGTGACCCCAAAAGGGTGGGTCACGAGACCCCTCAAGTGTGGGTCACCTGACCCCTCAGTGTTGGGTCACAAGATCCCTCAGGGGTGGGTCACGTGACCCCTCAGGGGTGGGTACGAGACCCCTCAGGGGTGGTTCACGTGACCCCTCAAGGGTAGGTCAGGAGACACCTCAAGGGTGGGTCCCGTGACCCGAGGGAGGCTTGTGTGGGGAGCGTGAGTGCGCACGCGCAGCCCACGTATAGGCCTGAAACGAGCCAGCCGCGGCTCTGAGAAAAGCCATCTCCTGGGGCCTCCCCATGTTCCTCCACTCCTCAAGCGTGACCCCCTTACGGATGGAAGAAAAGGGGGATCTTCGCAGTGGTGGGGTCGGGCCTGAGGTGTCTGTTTGTTTGCCTCCATGTAGGCCAGTTGCTGGCACACCGGACCCAGGTGTCCCGGCCCCATGTGGCTAGAGGGCCGCTTATGGAAGGAATCAGGTCTCCTGCGGGGGTCAAGGGACGGCTTGGACACTCACCGGGCGAGAGAGGACGCCTGGCCATCAGACAGCCCCCTGGAAAATCCCCCGCTCAGGCCCCCGGTCCCCAAGTTTATCCTGCGCACAATGTCTCTGAGGAGCTGGGAGAGCTGCTGGGAAGTGTGGCCCATGGGAAATCGCGGGGTCCCCTGGGTGGCAGGGAGGGCTCCTGTGTCCACGGACAGGTGCCCAGGGACCCTGTGGAACTGCTGTGACCTCTAAAGGGTGGGTCAGGTGAGCCGAGGGAGGCGTGTGCTTGGGAGCCTGAGTGCGCATGCGCGGCCCAGGTTTGGGCCCGAAACGAGCCAGCCGCGGCTCGGAGAAAAGCCATCTCCTGGGGCCTCCCCATGTTCCTCCATTCCTCAAGCGTGACCCCTTTAAGGATGGAAGAAAAGGGGGATCTTCGCAGTGGTGGGTTCGGGCCAGAGGGGTCTGCGGGTTTGTCTGCACGTACGCCAGGTGCTCGCACAACGGGCCCAGGTGTTTGAGCCCCGTGGAGGCAGAGGGCTGCTTATTGCTGGATGATAGTGTCCCGCAGGGTTAAGGGACGGCGTGGGCACTCCCAGGGCGACAGAGGGCACCTGGCCTTTAGAGAGTTCCCTGGAAAATTCCCCTCCCAGGCCCCTGGTCCACAAGTCTATCCTGCGCACAGTGTCTGTGCGAGGCTGGGAGTGATTCCCGGCAGTGTTCCCCAGCGGAAATCGCGTGGTCCTCTAGGTGGCAGGGAGGGCTCCTGTGTCCACGGACAGGTGCCCAGGGATCCTGTGGAACTGCTGTGACCTCTAAAGGGTGGGTCAGGTGAGCCGAGGGAGGCGTGTGCTTGGGAGCCTGAGTGCGCATGCGCGGCCCAGGTTTGGGCCCGAAACGAGCCAGCCGCGGCTCGGAGAAAAGCCATCTCCTGGGGCCTCCACATGTTCCTCCATTCCTCAAGCGTGACCCCTTTAAGGATGGAAGAAAAGGGGGATCTTCGCAGTGGTGGGTTCGGGCCAGAGGGGTCTGCGGGTTTGTCTGCACGTACGCCAGGTGCTCGCACAACGGGCCCAGGTGTTTGAGCCCCGTGGAGGCAGAGGGCTGCTTATTGCTGGATGATAGTGTCCTGCAGGGATAAGGGACGGCGTGGGCACTCCCAGGGCGACAGAGGGCACCTGGCCTTTAGAGAGTTCCCTGGAAAATTCCCCGCCCAGGCCCCTGGTCCACAAGCCTATCCTGCGCACAGTGTCTGTGCGAGGCTGGGAGTGATTCCCGGCAGTGTTCCCCAGCGGAAATCGCGTGGTCCTCTAGGTGGCAGGGAGGGCTCCTGTGTCCACGGACAGGTGCCCAGGGATCCTGTGGAACTGCTGTGACCTCTAAAGGGTGGGTCAGGTGAGCCGAGGGAGGCGTGTGCTTGGGAGCCTGAGTGCGCATGCGCGGCCCAGGTATGGGCCCGAAACGAGCCAGCCGCAGCTCGGAGAAAAGCCATCTCCTGGGGCCTCCCCATGTTCCTCCACTCCTCAAGCGTGACCCCTTTACGGGTGGAAGAAAAGGGGGATCTTCGCAGTGTTGGGTTCGGGCCAGAGGGCTCTGCGTGTTTACCTCCACGTACGCCAGGTGCCCGCACACCGGGCCCAGGTGTTTGAGCCCCGTGGAGGCAGAGGGCTGCTTATTGCTGGATGCAAGTGTCCTGCGGGGTAAAGTAACGGCATGGGCACTCCCCGGGCCACACAGGGCACCGGACCCTTAGAGAGTTCCATGGGAAATCTCCCGCCCATGCCCCCGGTACCCAAGTCTGTCCTTAGCACACTGTCTGTGCGGGGCTGAAGGTGCTGCTAGGCAGTGTGGCCTGTGGGAAATCGCGCGGTCCTCTGAGTGGCAGGGAGGGCTTCTGTTTCCCCGAACAGGTGCGCAGGGACCCTGTAAAACTGCTGTGACCTCTCAAGGTGGGTCATGTGACCCCTCAAGGGTGGGGCACGTGACCTCCCAAGGGTGGGTCACGAGACCCCTCAACGGTGGGTCACGGGACCCCACAAGGGTGGGTCACGTGACCGCCAAAGAGTGGGTTACGTGACCCCTCAGGGGTGGGTCACGAGACCCCTCATGGGTGGGTCACGTGACCCCTCAGGGGTGGGTCACGTGATCTCTCAGGGGTGGGTCACGTGACCCCTCAGGGGTGGGTCACATGACCCCCTCAGGGGTGGGTCACGAGACCCCTCAAGGGTGGGTCACGTGACCCCTCAGGGGTTGGTCACGTGAGCCCTCAGGGGTGGGTCGAGAGACCCCTCAGGGGTGGGTCAGGAGACCCCTCAGGGGTGGGTCACGTGACCCCTCAGGGGTGGGTCACGAGACCCCTCAGGGGTAGTTCACGTGACCCCTCAAGTGTAGGTCAGGAGACACCTCAAGTGTGGGTCCCGTGACCCGAGGGAGGCTTGTGTGGGGAGCGTGAGTGCGCACGCGCGGCCCACGTATAGGCCTGAAACGAGCCAGCCGCGGCTCTGAGAAAAGCCATCTCCTGGGGCCTCCCCATGTTCCTCCACTCCTCAAGCGTGACCCCTTTACGGATGGAAGAAAAGGGGGATCTTCGCAGTGGTGGGGTCGGGCCTGAGGTGTCTGTTTGTTTGCCTCCATGTAGGCCAGTTGCTGGCACACCGGGCCCAGGTGTCCCGGCCCCATGTGGCTAGAGGGCCGCTTATGGCAGGAATCAGGTCTCCTGCGGGGGTCAAGGGACGGCTTGGACACTCACCGGGCGAGAGAGGACGCCTGGCCATCAGACAGCCCCCTGGAAAATCCCCCGCACAGGCCCCCGGTCCCCAAGTTTTTCCTGCGCACAATGTCTCTGAGGAGCTGGGAGAGCTGCTGGGAAGTGTGGCCCATGGGAAATCGCGCGGTCCCCTGGGTGGCAGGGAGGGCTCCTGTGTCCACGGACAGGTGCCCAGGGACCCTGTGGAACTGCTGTGACCTCTAAAGGGTGGGTCAGGTGAGCCGAGGGAGGCGTGTGCTTGGGAGCCTGAGTGCGCATGCGCGGCCCAGGTATGGGCCCGAAACGAGCCAGCCGCGGCTCGGAGAAAAGCCATCTCCTGGGGGCCTCCCCATGTTCTTCCACTCCTCAAGCGTGACCCCTTTACGGATGGAAGAAAAGGGGGATCTTCGCAGTGGTGGGTTCGGGCCAGAGGGCTCTGCGGGTTTGCCTCCACGTATGCCAGGTGCCCGCACACCGGGCGCAGGTGTTTGAGCCCCGTGGAGGCAGAGGGCTGCTTATTGCTGGATGCAAGTGTCCTGCGGGGTAAAGTAACGGCATGGGCACTCCCCGGGCCACACAGGGCACCGGACCCTTAGAGAGTTCCATGGGAAATCCCCCGCCCATGCCCCCGGCACCCAAGTCTGTCCTTAGCACACTGTCTGTGCGGGGCTGAAGGTGCTGCTAAGCAGTGTGGCCTGTGGGAAATCGCGCGGTCCTCTGAGTGGAAGGGAGGGCTTCTGTTTCCACGAACAGGTGCGCAGGGACCCTGTAAAACTGCTGTGACCTCCCAAGGGTGGTACACGAGACCCCTCAAGGGTGGGTCACGTGACCCCAAAAGGGTGGGTCACGAGACCCCTCAAGGGTGGGGCACGTGACCTCCCAAGGGTGGGTCACGAGACCCCTCAAGGGTGGGTCACGGGACCCCACAAGGGTGGGTCACGTGACCAACAAAGGTTGGGTCACGAGACCCCTCAGGGGTGGGTCACCTGACCCCTCAGGGGTGGGTCACGTGACCCCTCAGGGGTGGGTCACGTGACCCCTCAGGGGTGGGTCACGAGACCCCTCATGGGTGGGTCACGTGACCCCCTCAGGGGTGGGTCACGAGACCCCTCAGGGGTGGGTCACGTGACCCCCTCAGGGGTGGGTCACGTGACCTCTCAGGGGTGGGTCACATGACCCCCTCAGGGGTGGGTCACGAGACCCCTCAGGGGTGGGTCACGTGACCCCTCAGGGGTGGGTCACGAGACCCCTCATGGGTGGGTCACGTGACCCCCTCAGGGGTGGGTCAGGAGACCCCTCAGGGGTGGGTCACGTGACCTCTCAGGGGTGGGTCACGTGACCTCTCAGGGGTGGGTCACATGACCCCCTCAGGGGTGGGTCACGAGACCCCTCAGGGGTGGGTCACGTGACCCCTCAGGGGTGGGTCACATGACCCCCTCAGGGGTGGGTCACGAGACCCCTCAAGGGTGGGTCACGTGACCCCTCAGGGGTTGGTCACGTGAGCCCTCAGGGGTGGGTCGCGAGACCCCTCAGGGGTGGGTCAGGAGACACCTCAAGGGTGGGTCCCGTGACCCGAGGGAGGCTTGCGTTGGGAGCCTGAGTGCGCACGCGTGGCCCATGTATAGGCCCGAAACGAGCCAGCCGCGGCTCGGAGAAAAGCCATCTCCTGGGGGCCTCCCCATGTTCTTCCACTCCGCAAGCGTGACCCCTTTACGGATGGAAGAAAAGGGGGATCTTCGCAGTGGTGGGGTCGGGCCTGAGGTATCTGTATGTTTGCCTCCATGTAGGCCAGTTGCTGGCACACCGGGCCCAGGTGTCCCGGCCCCATGTGGCTAGAGGGCCGCTTATGGCAGGAATCAGGTCTCCTGCGGGGGTCAAGGGACGGCTTGGACACTCACCGGGCGAGAGAGGACGCCTGGCCATCGGACAGCCCCCTGGAAAATCCCCCGCCCAGGCCCCCGGTCCCCAAGTCTTTCCTGCGCACACTGTCTCTGAGGAGCTGGGAGAGCTGCTGGGAAGTGTGGCCCATGGGAAATCGCGCGGTCCCCTGGGTGGCAGGGAGGGCTCCTGTGTCCACGGACAGATGCCCAGGGACCCTGTGGAACTGCTGTGACCTCTAAAGGGTGGGTCAGGTGAGCCGAGGGAGGCGTGTGCTTGGGAGCCTGAGTGCGCATGCGCGGCCCAGGTATGGGCCCGAAACGAGCCAGCCGCGGCTCGGAGAAAAGCCTTCTCCTGGGGCCTCCCCATGTTCCTCCACTCCTCAAGCGTGACCCCTTTAAGGATGGAAGAAAAGGGGGATCTTCGCAGTGGTGGGTTCGGGCCAGAGGGGTCTGCGGGTTTGCCTCCACGTACGCCAGGTGCCCGCACACCGGGCGCAGGTGTTTGAGCCCCGTGGAGGCAGAGGGCTGCTTATTGCTGGATGCAAGTGTCCTGCGGGGTAAAGTAACGGCATGGGCACTCCCCGGGCCACACAGGGCACCGGACCCTTAGAGAGTTCCATGGGAAATCCCCCGCCCATGCCCCCGGCACCCAAGTCTGTCCTTAGCACACTGTCTGTGCGGGGCTGAAGGTGCTGCTAAGCAGTGTGGCCTGTGGGAAATCGCGCGGTCCTCTGAGTGGCAGGGAGGGCTTCTGTTTCCACGAACAGGTGCGCAGGGACCCTGTAAAACTGCTGTGACCTCTCAAGGTGGGTCATGTGACCCCTCAAGGGTGGGGCACGTGACCTCCCAAGGGTGGGTCACGAGACCCCTCAGGTGTTGGTCTCGTGACGCCTCAGGGGTGGGTCACGTGACCCCTCAGGTGTGGGTCACGTGACCCCTCAGGGGTGGGTCACGTGACCCCCTCAGGGGTGGGTCGAGAGACCCCTCAGGGGTGGGTCAGGAGACACCTCAAGGGTGGGTCCCGTGACCCGAGGGAGGCTTGCGTGGGGAGCCTGAGTGCGCACGCGTGGCCCACGTATAGGCCCGAAACGAGCCAGTCGCGGCTCGGAGAAAAGCCATCTCCTGGGGGCCTCCCCATGTTCTTCCACTCCTCAAGCGTGACCCCTTTACGGATGGAAGAAAAGGGGGATCTTCGCAGTGGTGGGGTCGGGCCTGAGGTGTCTGTTTGTTTGCCTCCATGTAGGCCAGTTGCTGGCACACCGGGCCCAGGTGTCCCGGCCCCATGTGGCTAGAGGGCCGCTTATGGCAGGAATCAGGTCTCCTGCGGGGGTCAAGGGACGGCTTGGACACTCACCGGGCGAGAGAGGACGCCTGGCCATCAGACAGCCCCCTGGAAAATCCCCCGCCCAGGCCCCCGGTCCCCAAGTCTTTCCTGCGCACACTGTCTCTGAGGAGCTGGGAGAGCTGCTGGGAAGTGTGGCCCATGGGAAATCGCGCGGTCCCCTGGGTGGCAGGGAGGGCTCCTGTGTCCACGGACAGGTGCCCAGGGACCCTGTGGAACTGCTGTGACCTCTAAAGGGTGGGTCAGGTGAGCCGAGGGAGGCGTGTGCTTGGGAGCCTGAGTGCGCATGCGCGGCCCAGGTATGGGCCCGAAACGAGCCAGCCGCGGCTCGGAGAAAAGCCATCTCCTGGGGCCTCCCCATGTAACTCCACTACTCAAGCGTGACCCCTTTAAGGATGGAAGAAAAGGGGGATCTTCGCAGTGGTGGGTTCGGGCCAGAGGGCTCTGCGGGTTTGCCTCCACGTATGCCAGGTGCCCGCACACCGGGCGCAGGTGTTTGAGCCCCGTGGAGGCAGAGGGCTGCTTATTGCTGGATGCAAGTGTCCTGCGGGGTAAAGTAACGGCATGGGCACTCCCCGGGCCACACAGGGCACCGGACCCTTAGAGAGTTCCATGGGAAATCCCCCGCCCATGCCCCCGGCACCCAAGTCTGTCCTTAGCACACTGTCTGTGCGGGGCTGAAGGTGCTGCTAAGCAGTGTGGCCTGTGGGAAATCGCGCGGTCCTCTGAGTGGAAGGGAGGGCTTCTGTTTCCACCAACAGGTGCGCAGGGACCCTGTAAAACTGCTGTGACCTCCCAAGGGTGGTACACGAGACCCCTCAAGGGTGGGTCAGGTGACCCCAAAAGGGTGGGTCACGAGACCCCTCAAGTGTGGGTCACCTGACCCCTCAGGGGTCGGTCACGTGACCCCTCAGGGGCGGGTCACGTGACCTCTCAGGGGTGGGTCACGTGACCCCTCAGGGGTGGGTCACGAGACCCCTCTGGGGTGGGTCACGTGACCCCTCAGTGTTGGGTCACAAGATCCCTCAGGGGTGGGTCACGTGACCCCTCAGGGGTGGGTACGAGACCCCTCAGGGGTGGTTCACGTGACCCCTCAAGGGTAGGTCAGGAGACACCTCAAGGGTGGGTCCCGTGACCCGAGGGAGGCTTGTGTGGGGAGCGTGAGTGCGCACGCGCAGCCCACGTATAGGCCTGAAACGAGCCAGCCGCGGCTCTGAGAAAAGCCATCTCCTGGGGCCTCCCCATGTTCCTCCACTCCTCAAGCGTGACCCCCTTACGGATGGAAGAAAAGGGGGATCTTCGCAGTGGTGGGGTCGGGCCTGAGGTGTCTGTTTGTTTGCCTCCATGTAGGCCAGTTGCTGGCACACCGGACCCAGGTGTCCCGGCCCCATGTGGCTAGAGGGCCGCTTATGGAAGGAATCAGGTCTCCTGCGGGGGTCAAGGGACGGCTTGGACACTCACCGGGCGAGAGAGGACGCCTGGCCATCAGACAGCCCCCTGGAAAATCCCCCGCTCAGGCCCCCGGTCCCCAAGTTTATCCTGCGCACAATGTCTCTGAGGAGCTGGGAGAGCTGCTGGGAAGTGTGGCCCATGGGAAATCGCGGGGTCCCCTGGGTGGCAGGGAGGGCTCCTGTGTCCACGGACAGGTGCCCAGGGACCCTGTGGAACTGCTGTGACCTCTAAAGGGTGGGTCAGGTGAGCCGAGGGAGGCGTGTGCTTGGGAGCCTGAGTGCGCATGCGCGGCCCAGGTTTGGGCCCGAAACGAGCCAGCCGCGGCTCGGAGAAAAGCCATCTCCTGGGGCCTCCCCATGTTCCTCCATTCCTCAAGCGTGACCCCTTTAAGGATGGAAGAAAAGGGGGATCTTCGCAGTGGTGGGTTCGGGCCAGAGGGGTCTGCGGGTTTGTCTGCACGTACGCCAGGTGCTCGCACAACGGGCCCAGGTGTTTGAGCCCCGTGGAGGCAGAGGGCTGCTTATTGCTGGATGATAGTGTCCTGCAGGGATAAGGGACGGCGTGGGCACTCCCAGGGCGACAGAGGGCACCTGGCCTTTAGAGAGTTCCCTGGAAAATTCCCCGCCCAGGCCCCTGGTCCACAAGCCTATCCTGCGCACAGTGTCTGTGCGAGGCTGGGAGTGATTCCCGGCAGTGTTCCCCAGCGGAAATCGCGTGGTCCTCTAGGTGGCAGGGAGGGCTCCTGTGTCCACGGACAGGTGCCCAGGGATCCTGTGGAACTGCTGTGACCTCTAAAGGGTGGGTCAGGTGAGCCGAGGGAGGCGTGTGCTTGGGAGCCTGAGTGCGCATGCGCGGCCCAGGTATGGGCCCGAAACGAGCCAGCCGCAGCTCGGAGAAAAGCCATCTCCTGGGGCCTCCCCATGTTCCTCCACTCCTCAAGCGTGACCCCTTTACGGGTGGAAGAAAAGGGGGATCTTCGCAGTGTTGGGTTCGGGCCAGAGGGCTCTGCGTGTTTGCCTCCACGTACGCCAGGTGCCCGCACACCGGGCCCAGGTGTTTGAGCCCCGTGGAGGCAGAGGGCTGCTTATTGCTGGATGCAAGTGTCCTGCGGGGTAAAGTAACGGCATGGGCACTCCCCGGGCCACACAGGGCACCGGACCCTTAGAGAGTTCCATGGGAAATCTCCCGCCCATGCCCCCGGTACCCAAGTCTGTCCTTAGCACACTGTCTGTGCGGGGCTGAAGGTGCTGCTAGGCAGTGTGGCCTGTGGGAAATCGCGCGGTCCTCTGAGTGGCAGGGAGGGCTTCTGTTTCCCCGAACAGGTGCGCAGGGACCCTGTAAAACTGCTGTGACCTCTCAAGGTGGGTCATGTGACCCCTCAAGGGTGGGGCACGTGACCTCCCAAGGGTGGGTCACGAGACCCCTCAACGGTGGGTCACGGGACCCCACAAGGGTGGGTCACGTGACCGCCAAAGAGTGGGTTACGTGACCCCTCAGGGGTGGGTCACGAGACCCCTCATGGGTGGGTCACGTGACCCCTCAGGGGTGGGTCACGTGATCTCTCAGGGGTGGGTCACGTGACCCCTCAGGGGTGGGTCACATGACCCCCTCAGGGGTGGGTCACGAGACCCCTCAAGGGTGGGTCAGGTGACCCCTCAGGGGTTGGTCACGTGAGCCCTCAGGGGTGGGTCGAGAGACCCCTCAGGGGTGGGTCAGGAGACCCCTCAGGGGTGGGTCACGTGACCCCTCAGGGGTGGGTCACGAGACCCCTCAGGGGTAGTTCACGTGACCCCTCAAGTGTAGGTCAGGAGACACCTCAAGTGTGGGTCCCGTGACCCGAGGGAGGCTTGTGTGGGGAGCGTGAGTGCGCACGCGCGGCCCACGTATAGGCCTGAAACGAGCCAGCCGCGGCTCTGAGAAAAGCCATCTCCTGGGGCCTCCCCATGTTCCTCCACTCCTCAAGCGTGACCCCTTTACGGATGGAAGAAAAGGGGGATCTTCGCAGTGGTGGGGTCGGGCCTGAGGTGTCTGTTTGTTTGCCTCCATGTAGGCCAGTTGCTGGCACACCGGGCCCAGGTGTCCCGGCCCCATGTGGCTAGAGGGCCGCTTATGGCAGGAATCAGGTCTCCTGCGGGGGTCAAGGGACGGCTTGGACACTCACCGGGCGAGAGAGGACGCCTGGCCATCAGACAGCCCCCTGGAAAATCCCCCGCACAGGCCCCCGGTCCCCAAGTTTTTCCTGCGCACAATGTCTCTGAGGAGCTGGGAGAGCTGCTGGGAAGTGTGGCCCATGGGAAATCGCGCGGTCCCCTGGGTGGCAGGGAGGGCTCCTGTGTCCACGGACAGGTGCCCAGGGACCCTGTGGAACTGCTGTGACCTCTAAAGGGTGGGTCAGGTGAGCCGAGGGAGGCGTGTGCTTGGGAGCCTGAGTGCGCATGCGCGGCCCAGGTATGGGCCCGAAACGAGCCAGCCGCAGCTCGGAGAAAAGCCATCTCCTGGGGCCTCCCCATGTTCCTCCATTCCTCAAGCGTGACCCCTTTAAGGATGGAAGAAAAGGGGGATCTTCGCAGTGGTGGGTTCGGGCCAGAGGGGTCTGCGGGTTTGTCTGCACGTACGCCAGGTGCTCGCACAACGGGCCCAGGTGTTTGAGCCCCGTGGAGGCAGAGGGCTGCTTATTGCTGGATGATAGTGTCCCGCAGGGTTAAGGGACGGCGTGGGCACTCCCACGGCGACAGAGGGCACCTGGCCTTTAGAGAGTTCCCTGGAAAATTCCCCGCCCAGGCCCCTGGTCCACAAGTCTATCCTGCGCACAGTGTCTGTGCGAGGCTGGGAGTGCTTCCGGGCAGTGTTCCCCAGCGGAAATCGCGTGGTCCTCTAGGTGGCAGGGAGGGCTCCTGTGTCCACGGACAGGTGCCCAGGGATCCTGTGGAACTGCTGTGACCTCTAAAGGGTGGGTCAGGTGAGCCGAGGAAGGCGTGTGCTTGGGAGCCTGAGTGCGCATGCGCGGCCCACGTATAGGCCCGAAACGAGCCAGCCGCGGCTCGGAGAAAAGCCATCTCCTGGGGGCCTCCCCATGTTCTTCCACTCCTCAAGCGTGACCCCTTTAAGGATGGAAGAAAAGGGGGATCTTCGCAGTGGTGGGTTCGGGCCAGAGGGCTCTGCGGGTTTGCCTCCACGTACGCCAGGTGCCCGCACACCGGGCGCAGGTGTTTGAGCCCCGTGGAGGCAGAGGGCTGCTTATTGCTGGATGCAAGTGTCCTGCGGGGTAAAGTAACGGCATGGGCACTCCCCGGGCCACACAGGGCACCGGACCCTTAGAGAGTTCCATGGGAAATCCCCCGCCCATGCCCCCGGCACCCAAGTCTGTCCTTAGCACACTGTCTGTGCGGGGCTGAAGGTGCTGCTAAGCAGTGTGGCCTGTGGGAAATCGCGCGGTCCTCTGAGTGGCAGGGAGGGCTTCTGTTTCCACGAAAAGGTGCGCAGGGACCCTGTAAAACTGCTGTGAACTCTCAAGGTGGGTCATGTGACCCCTCAAGGGTGGGGCACGTGACCTCCCAAGGGTGGGTCAGGAGACCCCTCAAGGGTGGGTCACCTGACCCCTCAGGTGTTGGTCTCGTGACGCCTCAGGGGTGGGTCACGTGACCCCTCAGGGGTTGGTCACGTGAACCCTCAGGGGTGGGTCACGAGACCCCTCAGGGGTGGGTCACGTGACCCCTCAGGGGTGGGTCACGATACCCCTCAGGGGTAGTTCACGTGACCCCTCAAGGGTAGGTCAGGAGACACCTCAAGTGTGGGTCCCGTGACCCGAGGGAGGCTTGTGTGGGGAGCGTGAGTGCGCACGCGTGGCCCACGTATAGGCCTGAAACGAGCCAGCCGCGGCTCTGAGAAAAGCCATCTCCTGGGGCCTCCCCATGTTCCTCCACTCCTCAAGCGTGACCCCTTTACGGATGGAAGAAAAGGGGGATCTTCGCAGTGGTGGGGTCGGGCCTGAGGTGTCTGTTTGTTTGCCTCCATGTAGGCCAGTTGCTGGCACACCGGGCCCAGGTGTCCCGGCCCCATGTGGCTAGAGGGCCGCTTATGGCAGGAATCAGGTCTCCTGCGGGGGTCAAGGGACGGCTTGGACACTCACCGGGCGAGAGAGGACGCCTGGCCATCAGACAGCCCCCTGGAAAATCCCCCGCACAGGCCCCCGGTCCCCAAGTTTTTCCTGCGCACAATGTCTCTGAGGAGCTGGGAGAGCTGCTGGGAAGTGTGGCCCATGGGAAATCGCGCGGTCCCCTGGGTGGCAGGGAGGGCTCCTGTGTCCACGGACAGGTGCCCAGGGACCCTGTGGAACTGCTGTGACCTCTAAAGGGTGGGTCAGGTGAGCCGAGGGAGGCGTGTGCTTGGGAGCCTGAGTGCGCATGCGCGGCCCAGGTATGGGCCCGAAACGAGCCAGCCGCGGCTCGGAGAAAAGCCATCTCCTGGGGCCTCCCCATGTTCCTCCATTCCTCAAGCGTGACCCCTTTAAGGATGGAAGAAAAGGGGGATCTTCGCAGTGGTGGGTTCGGGCCAGAGGGGTCTGCGGGTTTGTCTGCACGTACGCCAGGTGCTCGCACAACGGGCCCAGGTGTTTGAGCCCCGTGGAGGCAGAGGGCTGCTTATTGCTGGATGATAGTGTCCCGCAGGGTTAAGGGACGGCGTGGGCACTCCCACGGCGACAGAGGGCACCTGGCCTTTAGAGAGTTCCCTGGAAAATTCCCCGCCCAGGCCCCTGGTCCACAAGTCTATCCTGCGCACAGTGTCTGTGCGAGGCTGGGAGTGCTTCCGGGCAGTGTTCCCCAGCGGAAATCGCGTGGTCCTCTAGGTGGCAGGGAGGGCTCCTGTGTCCACGGACAGGTGCCCAGGGATCCTGTGGAACTGCTGTGACCTCTAAAGGGTGGGTCAGGTGAGCCGAGGAAGGCGTGTGCTTGGGAGCCTGAGTGCGCATGCGCGGCCCACGTATAGGCCCGAAACGAGCCAGCCGCGGCTCGGAGAAAAGCCATCTCCTGGGGGCCTCCCCATGTTCTTCCACTCCTCAAGCGTGACCCCTTTACGGATGGAAGAAAAGGGGGATCTTCGCAGTGGTGGGTTCGGGCCAGAGGGCTCTGCGGGTTTGCCTCCACGTACGCCAGGTGCCCGCACACCGGGCGCAGGTGTTTGAGCCCCGTGGAGGCAGAGGGCTGCTTATTGCTGGATGCAAGTGTCCTGCGGGGTAAAGTAACGGCATGGGCACTCCCCGGGCCACACAGGGCACCGGACCCTTAGAGAGTTCCATGGGAAATCCCCCGCCCATGCCCCCGGCACCCAAGTCTGTCCTTAGCACACTGTCTGTGCGGGGCTGAAGGTGCTGCTAAGCAGTGTGGCCTGTGGGAAATCGCGCGGTCCTCTGAGTGGAAGGGAGGGCTTCTGTTTCCACGAACAGGTGCGCAGGGACCCTGTAAAACTGCTGTGACCTCCCAAGGGTGGTACACGAGACCCCTCAAGGGTGGGTCACGGGACCCCACAAGGGTGGGTCACGAGACCCCTCAAGGGTGGGGCACGTGACCTCCCAAGGGTGGGTCACGAGACCCCTCAAGGGTGGGTCACGGGACCCCACAAGGGTGGGTCACGTGACCAACAAAGGGTGGGTCACGAGACCCCTCAGGGGTGGGTCACCTGACCCCTCAGGGGTGGGTCACGTGACCCCTCAGGGGTGGGTCACGTGACCCCTCAGGGGTGGGTCACGTGACCCCCTCAGGGGTGGGTCACGTGACCTCTCAGGGGTGGGTCACCTGACCCCCTCAGGGGTGGGTCACGTGACCTCTCAGGGGTGGGTCACGTGACCCCTCAGGAGTGGGTCACATGACCCCCTCAGGGGTGGGTCACGTGACCTCTCAGGGGTGTGTCACGTGACCCCTCAGGGGTGGGTCACATGACCCCCTCAGGGGTGGGTCACGAGACCCCTCAGGGGTGGGTCACGTGACCCCTCAAGGGTGGGTCACGTGACCCCTCAAGGGTGGGTCACGTGAGCCCTCAGGGGTGGGGCGCGAGACCCCTCAGGGGTGGGTCAGGAGACACCTCAAGGGTGGGTCCCGTGACCCGAGGGAGGCTGGCGTGGGGAGCATGAGTGCGCACGCGTGGCCCACGTATAGGCCCGAAACGAGCCAGCCGCGGCTTGGAGAAAAGCCATCTCCTGGCGGCCTCCCCATGTTCTTCCACTCCTCAAGCGTGACCCCTTCACAGGTGGAAGAAAAGGGGGATCTTCGCAGTGGTGGGTTCGGGCCAGAGGGCTCTGCGTGTTTGCCTCCACGTACGCCAGGTGCCCGCACACCGGGCCCAGGTGTTTGAGCCCCGTGGAGGCAGAGGGCTGCTTATTGCTGGATGCAAGTGTCCTGCGGGGTAAAGTAACGGCATGGGCACTCCCCGGGCCACACAGGGCACCGGACCCTTAGAGAGTTCCATGGGAAATCTCCCGCCCATGCCCCCGGTACCCAAGTCTGTCCTTAGCACACTGTCTGTGCGGGGCTGAAGGTGCTGCTAGGCAGTGTGGCCTGTGGGAAATCGCGCGGTCCTCTGAGTGGCAGGGAGGGCTTCTGTTTCCCCGAACAGGTGCGCAGGGACCCTGTAAAACTGCTGTGACCTCTCAAGGTGGGTCATGTGACCCCTCAAGGGTGGGGCACGTGACCTCCCAAGGGTGGGTCACGAGACCCCTCAACGGTGGGTCACGGGAACCCACAAGGGTGGGTCACGTGACCCCCAAAGGGTGGGTCACGTGACCCCTCAGGGGTGGGTCACGAGACCCCTCAGGCGTGGGTCACGTGACCCCTCAGGGGTTGGTCACGTGAGCCCTCAGGGGTGGGTCGCGAGACCCCACAAGGGTGGGTCACGTGACCAACAAAGGGTGGGTCACGAGACCCCTCAGGGGTGGGTCACCTGACCCCTCAGGGGTGGGTCACGTGACCCCTCAGGGGTGGGTCAGGTGACCCCCTCAGGGGTGGGTCACGTGACCCCCTCAGGGGTGGGTCACGTGACCCCTCAGGGGTGGGTCACATGACCCCCTCAGGGGTGGGTCACGTGACCTCTCAGGGGTGGGTCACGAGACCCCTCAGGGGTGGGTCACGAGACCCCCTCAGTGGTGGGTCACCTGACCCCTCAGGGGTGGGTCACGTGACCTCTCAGGGGTGGGTCACGTGACCCCTCAGGGGTGGGTCACATGACCCCCTCAGGGGTGGATCACGAGACCCCTCGGGGTGGGTCACGTGACCCCTCAGGGGTTGGTCACGTGAGCCCTCAGGGGTGGGTCGCGAGACCCCTCAGGGGTGGGTCAGGAGACACCTCAAGGGTGGGTCCCGTGACCCGAGGGAGGCTTGCGTGGGGAGCCTGAGTGCGCACGCGTGGCCCATGTATAGGCCCGAAACGAGCTAGCCGCGGCTCGGAGAAAAGCCATCTCCTGGGGGCCTCCCCATGTTCTTCCACTCCTCAAGCGTGACCCCTTTACGGATGGAAGAAAAGGGGGATCTTCGCCGTGGTGGGGTCTGGCCTGAGGTGTCTGTATGTTTGCCTCCATGTAGGCCAGTTGCTGGCACACCGGGCCCAGGTGTCCCGGCCCCATGTGGCTAGAGGGCCGCTTATGGAAGGAATCAGGTCTCCTGCGGGGGTCAAGGGACGGCTTGGACACTCACCGGGCGAGAGAGGACGCCTGGCCATCAGACAGCCCCCTGGAAAATCCCCCGCACAGGCCCCCGGTCCCCAAGTTTTTCCTGCGCACAATGTCTCTGAGGAGCTGGGAGAGCTGCTGGGAAGTGTGGCCCATGGGAAATCGCGCGGTCCCCTGGGTGGCAGGGAGGGCTCCTGTGTCCACGGACAGGTGCCCAGGGACCCTGTGGAACTGCTGTGACCTCTAAAGGGTGGGTCAGGTGAGCCGAGGGAGGCGTGTGCTTGGGAGCCTGAGTGCGCATGCGCGGCCCAGGTATGGGCCCGAAACGAGCCAGCCGCGGCTCGGAGAAAAGCCATCTCCTGGGGCCTCCCCATGTTCCTCCACTCCTCAAGCGTGACCCCTTTAAGGATGGAAGAAAAGGGGGATCTTCGCAGTGGTGGGTTCGGGCCAGAGGGCTCTGCGGGTTTGCCTCCACGTACGCCAGGTGCCCGCACACCGGGCGCAGGTGTTTGAGCCCCGTGGAGGCAGAGGGCTGCTTATTGCTGGATGCAAGTGTCCTGCGGGGTAAAGTAACGGCATGGGCACTCCCCGGGCCACACAGGGCACCGGACCCTTAGAGAGTTCCATGGGAAATCCCCCGCCCATGCCCCCGGCACCCAAGTCTGTCCTTAGCACACTGTCTGTGCGGGGCTGAAGGTGCTGCTAAGCAGTGTGGCCTGTCGGAAATCGCGCGGTCCTCTGAGTGGAAGGGAGGGCTTCTGTTTCCACGAACAGGTGCGCAGGGACCCTGTAAAACTGCTGTGACCTCCCAAGGGTGGTACACGAGACCCCTCAAGGGTGGGTCACGTGACCCCAAAAGGGTGGGTCACGAGACCCCTCAAGGGTGGGTCACCTACCCCTCAGGGGTGGGTCACGTGACCCCTCAGGGGCGGGTCACGTGACCCCTCAGGGGTGGGTCACGTGACCCCTCAGGTGTGGGTCACGTGACCCCTCAGGGGTGGGTCACGAGACCCCTCAGGGGTGGTTCACGTGACCCCTCAAGGGTAGGTCAGGAGACACCTCAAGGGTGGGTCCCGTGACCCGAGGGAGGCTTGTGTGGGGAGCCTGAGTGCGCACGCGCGGCCCACGTATAGGCCTGAAACGAGCCAGGCGCGGCTCTGAGAAAAGCCATCTCCTGGGGCCTCCCCATGTTCCTCCACTCCTCAAGCGTGACCCCTTTACGGATGGAAGAAAAGGGGGATCTTCGCAGTGGTGGGGTCGGGCCTGAGGTGTCTGTTTGTTTGCCTCCATGTAGGCCAGTTGCTGGCACACCGGGCCCAGGTGTCCCGGCCCCATGTGGCTAGAGGGCCGCTTATGGAAGGAATCAGGTCTCCTGCGGGGGTCAAGGGACGGCTTGGACACTCACCGGGCGAGAGAGGACGCCTGGCCATCAGACAGCCCCCTGGAAAATCCCCCGCACAGGCCCCCGGTCCCCAAGTTTTTCCTGCGCACAATGTCTCTGAGGAGCTGGGAGAGCTGCTGGGAAGTGAAGAGTTTGAGCCCCGTGGAGGCAGAGGGCTGCTTATTGCTGGATGATAGTGTCCTGCAGGGTTAAGGGACGGCGAGGGCACTCCCAGGGCGACAGAGGGCACCTGGCCTTTAGAGAGTTCCCTGGAAAATTCCCCGCCCAGGCCCCTGGTCCACAAGTCTATCCTGCGCACAGTGTCTGTGCGAGGCTGGGAGTGCTTCCGGGCAGTGTTCCCCAGCGGAAATCGCGTGGTCCTCTAGGTGGCAGGGAGGGCTCCTGTGTCCACGGACAGGTGCCCAGAGATCCTGTGGAACTGCTGTGACCTCTAAAGGGTGGGTCAGGTGAGCCGAGGGAGGCGTGTGCTTGGGAGCCTGAGTGCGCATGCGCGGCCCACGTATAGGCCCGAAACGAGCCAGCCGCGGCTCGGAGAAAAGCCATCTCCTGGGGCCTCCCCATGTTCTTCCAGTCCTCAAGCGTGACCCCTTTACGGGTGGAAGAAAAGGGGGATCTTCGCAGTGGTGGGTTCGGGCCAGAGTGCTCTGCGGGTTTGCCTCCACGTACGCCAGGTGCCCGCACACCGGGCCCAGGTGTTTGAGCCCCGTGGAGGCAGAGGGCTGCTTATTGCTGGATGCAAGTGTCCTGCGGGGTAAAGTAACGGCATGGGCACTCCCCGGGCCACACAGGGCACCGGACCCTTAGAGAGTTCCATGGGAAGTCTCCCGCCCATGCCCCCGGTACCCAAGTCTGTCCTTAGCACACTGTCTGTGCGGGGCTGAAGGTGCTGCTAGGCAGTGTGGCCTGTGGGAAATCGCGGTCCTCTGAGTGGCAGGGAGGGCTTCTGTTTCCCCGAACAGGTGCGCAGGGACCCTGTAAAACTGCTGTGACCTCCCAAGGGTGGTACACGAGACCCCTCAAGGGTGGGTCACGTGACCCCAAAAGGGTGGGTCACGAGACCCCTCAAGGGTGGGTCACCTGACCCCTCAGGGGTGGGTCACGTGACCCCTCAGGGGTGGGTCACGTGACCCCTCAGGGGTGGGTCACGAGACCCCTCAGGGGTGTGTCACGTGACCCCTCAGGGGTGGGTCACCAGACCCCTCAGGGGTGAGTCACGTGACCCCTCAGGGGTGGGTCACGAGACCCCTCAGGGGTGATTCACGTGACCCCTCAAGTGTAGGTCAGGAGACACCTCAAGGGTGGGTCCCGTGACCCGAGGGAGGCTTGTGTGGGGAGCCTGAGTGCGCACGCGCGGCCCACGTATAGGCCTGAAATGAGCCAGCCGCGGCTCTGAGAAAAGACATCTCCTGGGGCCTCCCCATGTTCCTCCACTCCTCAAGCGTGACCCCTTTACGGATGGAAGAAAAGGGGGATCTTCGCAGTGGTGGGGTCGGGCCTGAGGTGTCTGTTTGTTTGCCTCCATGTAGGCCAGTTGCTGGCACACCGGGCCCAGGTGTCCCGGCCCCTTGTGGCTAGAGGGCCGCTTATGGAAGGAATCAGGTCTCCTGCGGGGGTCAAGGGACGGCTTGGACACTCACCGGGCGAGAGAGGACGCCTGGCCATCGGACAGCCCCCTGGAAAATCCCCCGCCCAGGCCCCCGGTCCCCAAGTCTTTCCTGCGCACACTGTCTCTGAGGAGCTGGGAGAGCTGCTGGGAAGTGTGGCCCATGGGAAATCGCGCGGTCCCCTGGGTGGCAGGGAGGGCTCCTGTGTCCACGGACAGGTGCCCAGGGACCCTGTGGAACTGCTGTGACCTCTAAAGGGTGTGTCAGGTGAGCCGAGGGAGGCGTGTGCTTGGGAGCCTGAGTGCGCATGCGCGGCCCAGGTATGGGCCCGAAACGAGCCAGCCGCGGCTCGGAGAAAAGCCATCTCCTGGGGCCTCCCCATGTTCCTCCACTCCTCAAGCGTGACCCCTTTAAGGATGGAAGAAAAGGGGGATCTTCGCAGTGGTGGGTTCGGGCCAGAGGGCTCTGCGGGTTTGCCTCCACGTACGCCAGGTGCCCGCACACCGGGCCCAGGTGTTTGAGCCCCGTGGAGGCAGAGGGCTGCTTATTGCTGGATGCAAGTGTCCTGCGGGGTAAAGTAACGGCATGGGCACTCCCTGGGCCACACAGGGCACCGGACCCTTAGAGAGTTCCATGGGAAATCCCGCGCCCATGCCCCCGGCACCCAAGTCTGTCCTTAGCACACTGTCTGTGCGGGGCTGAAGGTGCTGCTAAGCAGTGTGGCCTGTGGGAAATCGCGCGGTCCTCTGAGTGGCAGGGAGGGCTTCTGTTTCCACGAACAGGTGCGCAGGGACCCTGTAAAACTGCAGTGACCTCCCAAGGGTGGGTCACGAGACCCCTCAAGGGTGGGTCACGGGACCCCACAAGGGTGGGTCACGTGACCCCCAAAGGGTGGGTCACGAGACCCCTCAGGGGTGGGTCACGTGACCCCTCAGGGGTGGGTCACATGACCCCCTCAGGGGTGGGTCACGAGACCCCTCAGGGGTGGGTCACGTGGCCCCTCAAGGGTGGGTCACGTGACCCCTCAGGGGTTGGTCACGTGAGCCCTCAGGGGTGGGTCGCGAGACCCCTCAGGGGTGGGTCAGGAGACACCTCAAGGGTGGGTCCCGTGACCCGAGGGAGGCTTGCGTGGGGAGCCTGAGTGCGCACGCTTGGCCCACGTATAGGCCCGAAACGAGCCAGCCGCGGCTCAGAGAAAAGCCATCTCCTGGGGGCCTCCCCATGTTCTTCCACTCCTCAATCGTGACCCCTTTACGGATGGAAGAAAAGGGGGATCTTCGCAGTGGTGGGGTCTGGCCTGAGGTGTCTGTTTGTTTGCCTCCATGTAGGCCAGTTGCTGGCACACCGGGCCCAGGTGTCCCGGCCCCATGTGGCTAGAGGGCCGCTTATGGCAGGAATCAGGTCTCCTGCGGGGGTCAAGGGACGGCTTGGACACTCACCGGGCGAGAGTGGACGCCTGGCCATCGGACAGCCCCCTGGAAAATCCCCCGCCCAGGCCCCCGGTCCCCAAGTCTTTCCTGCGCACACTGTCTCTGAGGAGCTGGGAGAGCTGCTGGGAAGTGTGGCCCATGGGAAATCGCGCGGTCCCCTGGGTGGCAGGGAGGGCTCCTGTGTCCACGGACAGGTGCCCAGGGACCCTGTGGAACGGCTGTGACCTCTAAAGGGTGGGTCAGGTGAGCCGAGGGAGGCGTGAGCTTGGGAGCCTGAGTGCGCATGCGCGGCCCAGGTATGGGCCTGAAACGAGCCAGCCGCGGCTCGGAGAAAAGCCATCTCCTGCGGCCTCCCCATGTTCCTCCACTCCTCAAGCGTGACCCCTTTAAGGATGGAAGAAAAGGGGGATCTTCGCAGTGGTGGGTTCGGGCCAGAGGGCTCTGCGGGTTTGCCTCCACGTACGCCAGGTGCCCGCACACCAGGCGCAGGTGTTTGAGCCCCGTGGAGGCAGAGGGCTGCTTATTGCTGGATGCAAGTGTCCTGCGGGGTAAAGTAACGGCATGGGCACTCCCCGGGCCACACAGGGCACCGGACCCTTAGAGAGTTCCATGGGAAATCCCCCGCCCATGCCCCCGGCACCCAAGTCTGTCCTTAGCACACTGTCTGTGCGGGGCTGAAGGTGCTGCTAAGCAGTGTGGCCTGTGGGAAATCGCGCGGTCATCTGAGTGGAAGGGAGGGCTTCTGTTTCCACGAACAGGTGCGCAGGGACCCTGTAAAACTGCTGTGACCTCCCAAGGGTGGTACACGAGACCCATCAAGGGTGGGTCACGTGACCCCAAAAGGGTGGGTCACGAGACCCCTCAAGGGTGGGTCACCTACCCCTCAGGGGCGGGTCACGTGACCCCTCAGGGGTTGGTCACGTGACCCCTCAGGGGTGGGTCACGTGACCCCCTCAGGTGTGGGTCACGTGACCCCTCAGGGGTGGGTCACCAGACCCCTTAGGGTTGGGTCACGTGACCCCTCAGGGGTGGGTCACGAGACCCCTCAGGGGTGGTTCACGTGACCCCTCAAGGGTAGGTCAGGAGACACCTCAAGGGTGGGTCCCGTGACCCGAGGGAGGCTTGTGTGGGGAGCCTGAGTGCGCACGCGCGGCCCACGTATAGGCCTGAAACCAGCCAGGCGCGGCTCTGAGAAAAGCCATCTCCTGGGGCCTCCCCATGTTCCTCCACTCCTCAAGCGTGACCCCTTTACGGATGGAAGAAAAGGGGGATCTTCGCAGTGGTGGGGTCGGGCCTGAGGTGTCTGTTTGTTTGCCTCCATGTAGGCCAGTTGCTGGCACACCGGGCCCAGGTGTCCCGGCCCCATGTGGCTAGAGGGCCGCTTATGGAAGGAATCAGGTCTCCTGCGGGGGTCAAGGGACGGCTTGGACACTCACCGGGCGAGAGAGGACGCCTGGCCATCAGACAGCCCCCTGGAAAATCCCCCGCACAGGCCCCCGGTCCCCAAGTTTTTCCTGCGCACAATGTCTCTGAGGAGCTGGGAGAGCTGCTGGGAAGTGTGGCCCATGGGAAATCGCGCGGTCCCCTGGGTGGCAGGGAGGGCTCCTGTGTCCACGGACAGGTGCCCAGGGACCCTGTGGAACTGCTGTGACCTCTAAAGGGTGGGTCAGGTGAGCCGAGGGAGGCGTGTGCTTGGGAGCCTGAGTGCGCATGCGCGGCCCAGGTATGGGCCCGAAAGGAGCCAGCCGCGGCTCGGAGAAAAGCCATCTCCTGGGGCCTCCCCATGTTCCTCCACTCCTCAAGCGTGACCCCTTTAAGGATGGAAGAAAAGGGGGATCTTCGCAGTGGTGGGTTCGGGCCAGATGGCTAAGCGGGTTTGCCTCCACATACGCCAGGTGCCCGCACACCGGGCGCAGGTGTTTGAGCCCCGTGGAGGCAGAGGGCTGCTTATTGCTGGATGCAAGTGTCCTGCGGGGTAAAGTAACGGCATGGGCACTCCCCGGGCCACACAGGGCACCGGACCCTTAGAGAGTTCCATGGGAAATCCCCCGCCCATGCCCCCGGCACCCAAGTCTGTCCTTAGCACACTGTCTGTTCGGGGCTGAAGGTGCTGCTAAGCAGTGTGGCCTGTGGGAAATCGCGCGGTCCTCTGAGTGGAAGGGAGGGCTTCTGTTTCCACGAACAGGTGCGCAGGGACCCTGTAAAACTGCTGTGACCTCCCAAGGGTGGTACACGAGACCCCTCAAGGGTGGGTCACGTGACCCCAAAAGGGTGGGTCACGAGACCCCTCAAGGGTGGGTCACCTGACCCCTCAGGGGTGGGTCACGAGACCCCTCAGTGGTGGGTCACGTGACCCCTCAGGGGTGGGTCACCTGACCCCTCAGGGGTGGGTCACGTGACCTCTCAGGGGTGGGTCACGTGACCCCTCAGGGGTGCGTCACATGACCCCCTCAGGGGTGGGTCACGAGACCCCTCAAGGGTGGGTCACGTGACCCCTCAGGGGTGGGTCACGTGACCTCTCAGGGGTGGGTCACGAGACCCCTCAGGGGTGGGTCACGTGACCCCCTCAGTGGTGGGTCACCTGACCCCTCAGGGGTGGGTCACGTGACCTCTCAGGGGTGGGTCACGTGACCCCTCAGGGGTGGGTCACATGACCCCCTCAGGGGTGGATCACGAGACCCCTCGGGGTGGGTCACGTGACCCCTCAGGGGTTGGTCACGTGAGCCCTCAGGGGTGGGTCGCGAGACCCCTCAGGGGTGGGTCAGGAGACACCTCAAGGGTGGGTCCCGTGACCCGAGGGAGGCTTGCGTGGGGAGCCTGAGTGCGCACGCGTGGCCCATGTATAGGCCCGAAACGAGCTAGCCGCGGCTCGGAGAAAAGCCATCTCCTGGGGGCCTCCCCATGTTCTTCCACTCCTCAAGCGTGACCCCTTTACGGATGGAAGAAAAGGGGGATCTTCGCAGTGGTGGGGTCTGGCCTGAGGTGTCTGTATGTTTGCCTCCATGTAGGCCAGTTGCTGGCACACCGGGCCCAGGTGTCCCGGCCCCATGTGGCTAGAGGGCCGCTTATGGAAGGAATCAGGTCTCCTGCGGGGGTCAAGGGACGGCTTGGACACTCACCGGGCGAGAGAGGACGCCTGGCCATCAGACAGCCCCCTGGAAAATCCCCCGCACAGGCCCCCGGTCCCCAAGTTTTTCCTGCGCACAATGTCTCTGAGGAGCTGGGAGAGCTGCTGGGAAGTGTGGCCCATGGGAAATCGCGCGGTCCCCTGGGTGGCAGGGAGGGCTCCTGTGTCCACGGACAGGTGCCCAGGGACCCTGTGGAACTGCTGTGACCTCTAAAGGGTGGGTCAGGTGAGCCGAGGGAGGCGTGTGCTTGGGAGCCTGAGTGCGCATGCGCGGCCCAGGTATGGGCCCGAAACGAGCCAGCCGCGGCTCGGAGAAAAGCCATCTCCTGGGGCCTCCCCATGTTCCTCCACTCCTCAAGCGTGACCCCTTTAAGGATGGAAGAAAAGGGGGATCTTCGCAGTGGTGGGTTCGGGCCAGAGGGCTCTGCGGGTTTGCCTCCACGTACGCCAGGTGCCCGCACACCGGGCGCAGGTGTTTGAGCCCCGTGGAGGCAGAGGGCTGCTTATTGCTGGATGCAAGTGTCCTGCGGGGTAAAGTAACGGCATGGGCACTCCCCGGGCCACACAGGGCACCGGACCCTTAGAGAGTTCCATGGGAAATCCCCCGCCCATGCCCCCGGCACCCAAGTCTGTCCTTAGCACACTGTCTGTGCGGGGCTGAAGGTGCTGCTAAGCAGTGTGGCCTGTGGGAAATCGCGCGGTCCTCTGAGTGGAAGGGAGGGCTTCTGTTTCCACGAACAGGTGCGCAGGGACCCTGTAAAACTGCTGTGACCTCCCAAGGGTGGTACACGAGACCCCTCAAGGGTGGGTCACGTGACCCCAAAAGGGTGGGTCACGAGACCCCTCAAGGGTGGGTCACCTACCCCTCAGGGGTGGGTCACGTGACCCCTCAGGGGCGGGTCACGTGACCCCTCAGGGGTTGGTCACGTGACCCCTCAGGGGTGGGTCACGTGACCCCCTCAGGGGTGGGTCACCAGACCCCTCAGGGGTGGGTCACGTGACCCCTCAGGGGTGGGTCACGAGACCCCTCAGGGGTGGTTCACGTGACCCCTCAAGGGTAGGTCAGGAGACACCTCAAGGGTGGGTCCCGTGACCCGAGGGAGGCTTGTGTGGGGAGCCTGAGTGCGCACGCGCGGCCCACGTATAGGCCTGAAACGAGCCAGGCGCGGCTCTGAGAAAAGCCATCTCCTGGGGCCTCCCCATGTTCCTCCACTCCTCAATCGTGACCCCTTTACGGATGGAAGAAAAGGGGGATCTTCGCAGTGGTGGGGTCGGGCCTGAGGTGTCTGTTTGTTTGCCTCCATGTAGGCCAGTTGCTGGCACACCGGGCCCAGGTGTCCCGGCCCCATGTGGCTAGAGGGCCGCTTATGGCAGGAATCAGGTCTCCTGCGGGGGTCAAGGGACGGCTTGGACACTCACCGGGCGAGAGAGGACGCCTGGCCATCGGACAGCCCCCTGGAAAATCCCCCGCCCAGGCCCCCGGTCCCCAAGTCTTTCCTGCGCACACTGTCTCTGAGGAGCTGGGAGAGCTGCTGGGAAGTGTGGCCCATGGGAAATCGCGCGGTCCCCTGGGTGGCAGGGAGGGCTCCTGTGTCCACGGACAGGTGCCCAGGGACCCTGTGGAACTGCTGTGACCTCTAAAGGGTGGGTCAGGTGAGCCGAGGGAGGCGTGTGCTTGGGAGCCTGAGTGCGCATGCGCGGCCCAGGTATGGGCCCGAAAGGAGCCAGCCGCGGCTCGGAGAAAAGCCATCTCCTGGGGCCTCCCCATGTTCCTCCACTCCTCAAGCGTGACCCCTTTAAGGATGGAAGAAAAGGGGGATCTTCGCAGTGGTGGGTTCGGGCCAGATGGCTAAGCGGGTTTGCCTCCACATACGCCAGGTGCCCGCACACCGGGCGCAGGTGTTTGAGCCCCGTGGAGGCAGAGGGCTGCTTATTGCTGGATGCAAGTGTCCTGCGGGGTAAAGTAACGGCATGGGCACTCCCCGGGCCACACAGGGCACCGGACCCTTAGAGAGTTCCATGGGAAATCCCCCGCCCATGCCCCCGGCACCCAAGTCTGTCCTTAGCACACTGTCTGTTCGGGGCTGAAGGTGCTGCTAAGCAGTGTGGCCTGTGGGAAATCGCGCGGTCCTCTGAGTGGAAGGGAGGGCTTCTGTTTCCACGAACAGGTGCGCAGGGACCCTGTAAAACTGCTGTGACCTCCCAAGGGTGGTACACGAGACCCCTCAAGGGTGGGTCACGTGACCCCAAAAGGGTGGGTCACGAGACCCCTCAAGGGTGGGTCACCTGACCCCTCAGGGGTGGGTCACGTGACCCCTCAGGTGTGGGTCACCAGACCCCTCAGGGGTGGGTCACGTGACCCCTCAGGGGTGGGTCACGAGATCCCTCAGGGGTGGTTCACGTGACCCCTCATGGGTAGGTCAGGAGACACCTCAAGTGTGGGTCCCGTGACCCGAGGGAGGCTTGCGTGGGGAGCCTGAGTGCGCACGCGCGGCCCACGTATAGGCCTGAAACGAGCCAGCCGCGGCTCTGAGAAAAGCCATCTCCTGGGGCCTCCCCATGTTCCTCCACTCCTCAAGCGTGACCCCTTTACGGATGGAAGAAAAGGGGGATCTTCGCAGTGGTGGGGTCGGGCCTGAGGTGTCTGTTTGTTTGCCTCCATGTAGGCCAGTTGCTGGCACACCGGGCCCAGGTGTCCCGGCCCCATGTGGCTAGAGGGCCGCTTATGGCAGGAATCAGGTCTCCTGCGGGGGTCAAGGGACGGCTTGGACACTCACCGGGCGAGAGAGGACGCCTGGCCATCAGACAGCCCCCTGGAAAATCCCCCGCACAGGCCCCCGGTCCCCAAGTTTTTCCTGCGCACAATGTCTCTGAGGAGCTGGGAGAGCTGCTGGAAGTGAAGAGTTTGAGCCCCGTGGAGGCAGAGGGCTGCTTATTGCTGGATGATAGTGTCCTGCAGGGTTAAGGGACGGCGTGGGCACTCCCAGGGCGACAGAGGGCACCTGGCCTTTAGAGAGTTCCCTGGAAAATTCCCCGCCCAGGCCCCTGGTCCACAAGTCTATCCTGCGCACAGTGTCTGTGCGAGGCTGGGAGTGCTTCCGGGCAGTGTTCCCCAGCGGAAATCGCGTGGTCCTCTAGGTGGCAGGGAGGGCTCCTGTGTCCACGGACAGGTGCCCAGGGACCCTGTGGAACTGCTGTGACCTCTAAAGGGTGGGTCAGGTGAGCCGAGGGAGGCGTGAGCTTGGGAGCCTGAGTGTGCATGCGCGGCCCAGGTATGGGCCCGAAACGAGCCAGCCGCGGCTCGGAGAAAAGCCTTCTCCTGGGGCCTCCCCATGTTCCTCCACTCCTCAAGCGTGACCCCTTTACGGATGGAAGAAAAGGGGGATCTTCGCAGTGGTGGGGTCTGGCCTGAGGTGTCTGTATGTTTGCCTCCATGTAGGCCAGTTGCTGGCACACCGGGCCCAGGTGTCCCGGCCCCATGTGGCTAGAGGGCCGCTTATGGAAGGAATCAGGTCTCCTGCGGGGGTCAAGGGACGGCTTGGACACTCACCGGGCGAGAGAGGACGCCTGGCCATCAGACAGCCCCCTGGAAAATCCCCCGCACAGGCCCCCGGTCCCCAAGTTTTTCCTGCGCACAATGTCTCTGAGGAGCTGGGAGAGCTGCTGGGAAGTGTGGCCCATGGGAAATCGCGCGGTCCCCTGGGTGGCAGGGAGGGCTCCTGTGTCCACGGACAGGTGCCCAGGGACCCTGTGGAACTGCTGTGACCTCTAAAGGGTGGGTCAGGTGAGCCGAGGGAGGCGTGTGCTTGGGAGCCTGAGTGCGCATGCGCGGCCCAGGTATGGGCCCGAAACGAGCCAGCCGCGGCTCGGAGAAAAGCCATCTCCTGGGGCCTCCCCATGTTCCTCCACTCCTCAAGCGTGACCCCTTTAAGGATGGAAGAAAAGGGGGATCTTCGCAGTGGTGGGTTCGGGCCAGAGGGCTCTGCGGGTTTGCCTCCACGTACGCCAGGTGCCCGCACACCGGGCGCAGGTGTTTGAGCCCCGTGGAGGCAGAGGGCTGCTTATTGCTGGATGCAAGTGTCCTGCGGGGTAAAGTAACGGCATGGGCACTCCCCGGGCCACACAGGGCACCGGACCCTTAGAGAGTTCCATGGGAAATCCCCCGCCCATGCCCCCGGCACCCAAGTCTGTCCTTAGCACACTGTCTGTGCGGGGCTGAAGGTGCTGCTAAGCAGTGTGGCCTGTGGGAAATCGCGCGGTCCTCTGAGTGGAAGGGAGGGCTTCTGTTTCCACGAACAGGTGCGCAGGGACCCTGTAAAACTGCTGTGACCTCCCAAGGGTGGTACACGAGACCTCTCAAGGGTGGGTCACGTGACCCCAAAAGGGTGGGTCACGAGACCCCTCAAGGGTGGGTCACCTACCCCTCAGGGGTGGGTCACGTGACCCCTCAGGGGCGGGTCACGTGACCCCTCAGGGGTTGGTCACGTGACCCCTCAGGGGTGGGTCACGTGACCCCCTCAGGGGTGGGTCACCAGACCCCTCAGGGGTGGGTCACGTGACCCCTCAGGGGTGGGTCACGAGACCCCTCAGGGGTGGTTCACGTGACCCCTCAAGGGTAGGTCAGGAGACACCTCAAGGGTGGGTCCCGTGACCCGAGGGAGGCTTGTGTGGGGAGCCTGAGTGCGCACGCGCGGCCCACGTATAGGCCTGAAACGAGCCAGGCGCGGCTCTGAGAAAAGCCATCTCCTGGGGCCTCCCCATGTTCCTCCACTCCTCAATCGTGACCCCTTTACGGATGGAAGAAAAGGGGGATCTTCGCAGTGGTGGGGTCGGGCCTGAGGTGTCTGTTTGTTTGCCTCCATGTAGGCCAGTTGCTGGCACACCGGGCCCAGGTGTCCCGGCCCCATGTGGCTAGAGGGCCGCTTATGGCAGGAATCAGGTCTCCTGCGGGGGTCAAGGGACAGCTTGGACACTCACCGGGCGAGAGAGGACGCCTGGCCATCGGACAGCCCCCTGGAAAATCCCCCGCCCAGGCCCCCGGTCCCCAAGTCTTTCCTGCGCACACTGTCTCTGAGGAGCTGGGAGAGCTGCTGGGAAGTGTGGCCCATGGGAAATCGCGCGGTCCCCTGGGTGGCAGGGAGGGCTCCTGTGTCCACGGACAGGTGCCCAGGGACCCTGTGGAACTGCTGTGACCTCTAAAGGGTGGGTCAGGTGAGCCGAGGGAGGCGTGTGCTTGGGAGCCTGAGTGCGCATGCGCGGCCCAGGTATGGGCCCGAAAGGAGCCAGCCGCGGCTCGGAGAAAAGCCATCTCCTGGGGCCTCCCCATGTTCCTCCACTCCTCAAGCGTGACCCCTTTAAGGATGGAAGAAAAGGGGGATCTTCGCAGTGGTGGGTTCGGGCCAGATGGCTAAGCGGGTTTGCCTCCACATACGCCAGGTGCCCGCACACCGGGCGCAGGTGTTTGAGCCCCGTGGAGGCAGAGGGCTGCTTATTGCTGGATGCAAGTGTCCTGCGGGGTAAAGTAACGGCATGGGCACTCCCCGGGCCACACAGGGCACCGGACCCTTAGAGAGTTCCATGGGAAATCCCCCGCCCATGCCCCCGGCACCCAAGTCTGTCCTTAGCACACTGTCTGTTCGGGGCTGAAGGTGCTGCTAAGCAGTGTGGCCTGTGGGAAATCGCGCGGTCCTCTGAGTGGAAGGGAGGGCTTCTGTTTCCACGAACAGGTGCGCAGGGACCCTGTAAAACTGCTGTGACCTCCCAAGGGTGGTACACGAGACCCCTCAAGGGTGGGTCACGTGACCCCAAAAGGGTGGGTCACGAGACCCCTCAAGGGTGGGTCACCTGACCCCTCAGGGGTGGGTCACGTGACCCCTCAGGTGTGGGTCACCAGACCCCTCAGGGGTGGGTCACGTGACCCCTCAGGGGTGGGTCACGAGATCCCTCAGGGGTGGTTCACGTGACCCCTCATGGGTAGGTCAGGAGACACCTCAAGTGTGGGTCCCGTGACCCGAGGGAGGCTTGCGTGGGGAGCCTGAGTGCGCACGCGCGGCCCACGTATAGGCCTGAAACGAGCCAGCCGCGGCTCTGAGAAAAGCCATCTCCTGGGGCCTCCCCATGTTCCTCCACTCCTCAAGCGTGACCCCTTTACGGATGGAAGAAAAGGGGGATCTTCGCAGTGGTGGGGTCGGGCCTGAGGTGTCTGTTTGTTTGCCTCCATGTAGGCCAGTTGCTGGCACACCGGGCCCAGGTGTCCCGGCCCCATGTGGCTAGAGGGCCGCTTATGGCAGGAATCAGGTCTCCTGCGGGGGTCAAGGGACGGCTTGGACACTCACCGGGCGAGAGAGGACGCCTGGCCATCAGACAGCCCCCTGGAAAATCCCCCGCACAGGCCACCGGTCCCCAAGTTTTTCCTGCGCACAATGTCTCTGAGGAGCTGGGAGAGCTGCTGGAAGTGAAGAGTTTGAGCCCCGTGGAGGCAGAGGGCTGCTTATTGCTGGATGATAGTGTCCTGCAGGGTTAAGGGACGGCGTGGGCACTCCCAGGGCGACAGAGGGCACCTGGCCTTTAGAGAGTTCCCTGGAAAATTCCCCGCCCAGGCCCCTGGTCCACAAGTCTATCCTGCGCACAGTGTCTGTGCGAGGCTGGGAGTGCTTCCGGGCAGTGTTCCCCAGCGGAAATCGCGTGGTCCTCTAGGTGGCAGGGAGGGCTCCTGTGTCCACGGACAGGTGCCCAGGGACCCTGTGGAACTGCTGTGACCTCTAAAGGGTGGGTCAGGTGAGCCGAGGGAGGCGTGAGCTTGGGAGCCTGAGTGTGCATGCGCGGCCCAGGTATGGGCCCGAAACGAGCCAGCCGCGGCTCGGAGAAAAGCCTTCTCCTGGGGCCTCCCCATGTTCCTCCACTCCTCAAGCGTGACCCCTTTAAGGATGGAAGAAAAGGGGGATCTTCGCAGTGGTGGGTTCGGGCCAGAGGGCTCTGCGGGTTTGCCTCCACGTACGCCAGGTGCCCGCACACCAGGCGCAGGTGTTTGAGCCCCGTGGAGGCAGAGGGCTGCTTATTGCTGGATGCAAGTGTCCTGCGGGGTAAAGTAACGGCATGGGCACTCCCCGGGCCACACAGGGCACCGGACCCTTAGAGAGTTCCATGGGAAATCCCCCGCCCATGCCCCCGGCACCCAAGTCTGTCCTTAGCACACTGTCTGTGCGGGGCTGAAGGTGCTGCTAAGCAGTGTGGCCTGTGGGAAATCGCGCGGTCCTCTGAGTGGAAGGGAGGGCTTCTGTTTCCACGAACAGGTGCGCAGGGACCCTGTAAAACTGCTGTGACCTCCCAAGGGTGGTACACGAGACCCCTCAAGGGTGGGTCACGTGACCCCAAAAGGGTGGGTCACGAGACCCCTCAAGGGTGGGTCACCTGACCCCTCAGGGGTGGGTCACGTGACCCCTCAGGTGTGGGTCACCAGACCCCTCAGGGGTGGGTCACGTGACCCCTCAGGGGTGGGTCACGAGATCCCTCAGGGGTGGTTCACGTGACCCCTCAAGGGTAGGTCAGGAGACACCTCAAGTGTGGGTCCCGTGACCCGAGGTAGGCTTGCGTGGGGAGCCTGAGTGCGCACGCGCGGCCCACGTATAGGCCTGAAACGAGCCAGCCGCGGCTCTGAGAAAAGCCATCTCCTGGGGCCTCCCCATGTTCCTCCACTCCTCAAGCGTGACCCCTTTACGGATGGAAGAAAAGGGGGATCTTCGCAGTGGTGGGGTCGGGCCTGAGGTGTCTGTTTGTTTGCCTCCATGTAGGCCAGTTGCTGGCACACCGGGCCCAGGTGTCCCGGCCCCATGTGGCTAGAGGGCCGCTTATGGCAGGAATCAGGTCTCCTGCGGGGGTCAAGGGACGGCTTGGACACTCACCGGGCGAGAGAGGACGCCTGGCCATCAGACAGCCCCCTGGAAAATCCCCCGCACAGGCCCCCGGTCCCCAAGTTTTTCCTGCGCACAATGTCTCTGAGGAGCTGGGAGAGCTGCTGGAAGTGAAGAGTTTGAGCCCCGTGGAGGCAGAGGGCTGCTTATTGCTGGATGATAGTGTCCTGCAGGGTTAAGGGACGGCGTGGGCACTCCCAGGGCGACAGAGGGCACCTGGCCTTTAGAGAGTTCCCTGGAAAATTCCCCGCCCAGGCCCCTGGTCCACAAGTCTATCCTGCGCACAGTGTCTGTGCGAGGCTGGGAGTGCTTCCGGGCAGTGTTCCCCAGCGGAAATCGCGTGGTCCTCTAGGTGGCAGGGAGGGCTCCTGTGTCCACGGACAGGTGCCCAGGGATCCTGTGGAACTGCTGTGACCTCTAAAGGGTGGGTCAGGTGAGCCGAGGGAGGCGTGTGCTTGGGAGCCTGAGTGCGCATGCGCGGCCCACGTATAGGCCCGAAACGGGCCAGCCGCGGCTCGGAGAAAAGCCATCTCCTGGGGTCCTCCCCATGTTCTTCCAGTCCTCAAGCGTGACCCCTTTACGGGTGGAAGAAAAGGGGGATCTTCGCAGTGGTGGGTTCGGGCCAGAGGGCTCTGCGGGTTTGCCTCCACGTACGCCAGGTGCCCGCACACCCGGCCCAGGTGTTTGAGCCCCGTGGAGGCAGAGGGCTGCTTATTGCTGGATGCAAGTGTCCTGCGGGGTAAAGTAACGGCATGGGCACTCCCCGGGCCACACAGGGCACCGGACCCTTAGAGAGTTCCATGGGAAATCCCCCGCCCATGCACCCGGTACCCAAGTCTGTCCTTAGCACACTGTCTGTGCGGGGCTGAAGGTGCTGCTAGGCAGTGTGGCCTGTGGGAAATCGCGCGGTCCTCTGAGTGGCAGGGAGGGCTTCTGTTTCCCCGAACAGGTGCGCAGGGACCCTGTAAAACTGCTGTGACCTCTCAAGGTGGGTCATGTGACCCCTCAAGGGTGGGGCACGTGACCTCCCAAGGGTGGGTCACGAGACCCCACCAGGGTGGGTCACGGGACCCCACAAGGGTGGGTCACGTGACCCCCAAAGGGTGGGTCACGAGACCCCTCAGGGGTGGGTCACCAGACCCCTCAGGGGTGGGTCACGTGACCCCTCAGGGGTGGGTCACGTGACCCCTCAGGGGTGGGTCAGGTGACCCCCTCAGGGGTGGGTCACCTGACCCCACAGGGGTGGGTCACCTGACCCCCTCAGGGGTGGGTCACCTGACCCCTCAGGGGTGGGTCACGTGACCCCTCAGGGGTGGGTCACATGACCCCCTCAGGGGTGGGTCACGAGACCCCTCAGGGGTGGGTCACGTGACCCCTCAAGGGTGGGTCACGTGACCCCTCAGGGGTTGGTCACGTGACCCCTCAGGGGTTGGTCACGTGAGCCCTCAGGGGTGGGTCAGGAGACACCTCAAGGGTGGGTCCGGTGACCCGAGGGAGGCTTGCGTGGGGAGCCTGAGTGCGCACGCATGGCCCACGTATAGGCCCGAAACGATCCAGCCGCGGCTCGGAGAAAAGCCATCTCCTGGGGGCCTCCCCATGTTCTTCCACTCCTCAAGCGTGACCCCTTTACGGGTGGAAGAAAAGGGGGATCTTCGCAGTGGTGGGTTCGGGCCAGAGAACTCTGCGGGTTTACCTCCACGTACGCCAGGTGCCCGCACACCGGGCCCAGGTGTTTGAGCCCCGTGGAGGCAGAGGGCTGCTTATTGCTGGATGCAAGTGTCCTGCGGGGTAAAGTAACGGCATGGGCACTCCCCGGGCCACACAGGGCACCGGACCCTTAGAGAGTTCCATGGGAAATCCCCCGCCCATGCACCCGGTACCCAAGTCTGTCCTTAGCACACTGTCTGTGCGGGGCTGAAGGTGCTGCTAGGCAGTGTGGCCTGTGGGAAATCGCGCGGTCCTCTGAGTGGCAGGGAGGGCTTCTGTTTCCCCGAACAGGTGCGCAGGGACCCTGTAAAACTGCTGTGACCTCTCAAGGTGGGTCATGTGACCCCTCAAGGGTGGGGCACGTGACCTCCCAAGGGTGGGTCACGAGACCCCACCAGGGTGGGTCACGGGACCCCACAAGGGTGGGTCACGTGACCCCCAAAGGGTGGGTCACGAGACCCCTCAGGGGTGGGTCACCAGACCCCTCAGGGGTGGGTCACGTGACCCCTCAGGGGTGGGTCACGAGGCCCCTCAGGGTTGGGTCACGTGACCCCCTCAGGAGTGGGTCACCTGACCCCTCAGGGGTGGGTCACGTGACCCCCGCAGGGGTGGGTCACGTGACCCCTCAGGGGTGGGTCACATGACCCCCTCAGGGGTGGGTCACGAGACCCCTCAGGGGTGGGTCACGTGACCCCTCAGGGGTGGGTCACGTGACCCCTCAAGGGTGGGTCACGTGACCCCTCAGGGGTTGGTCACGTGAGCCCTCAGGGGTGGGTCAGGAGACACCTCAAGGGTGGGTCCGGTGACCCGAGGGAGGCTTGCGTGGGGAGCCTGAGTGCGCACGCATGGCCCACGTATAGGCCCGAAACGATCCAGCCGCGGCTCGGAGAAAAGCCATCTCCTGGGGGCCTCCCCATGTTCTTCCACTCCTCAAGCGTGACCCCTTTACGGGTGGAAGAAAAGGGGGATCTTCGCAGTGGTGGGTTCGGGCCAGAGAACTCTGCGGGTTTACCTCCACGTACGCCAGGTGCCCGCACACCGGGCCCAGGTGTTTGAGCCCCGTGGAGGCAGAGGGCTGCTTATTGCTGGATGCAAGTGTCCTGCGGGGTAAAGTAACGGCATGGGCACTCCCCGGGCCACACAGGGCACCGGACCCTTAGAGAGTTCCATGGGAAATCCCCCGCCCATGCACCCGGTACCCAAGTCTGTCCTTAGCACACTGTCTGTGCGGGGCTGAAGGTGCTGCTAGGCAGTGTGGCCTGTGGGAAATCTCGCGGTCCTCTGAGTGGCAGGGAGGGCTTCTGTTTCCCCGAACAGGTGCGCAGGGACCCTGTAAAACTGCTGTGACCTCTCAAGGTGGGTCATGTGACCCCTCAAGGGTGGGGCACGTGACCTCCCAAGGGTGGGTCACGAGACCCCACCAGGGTGGGTCACGGGACCCCACAAGGGTGGGTCACGTGACCCCCAAAGGGTGGGTCACGAGACCCCTCAGGGGTGGGTCACCAGACCCCTCAGGGGTGGGTCACGTGACCCCTCAGGGGTGGGTCACGTGACCCCTCAGGGGTGGGTCACGTGACCCCCTCAGGGGTGGGTCACCTGACCCCACAGGGGTGGGTCACCTGACCCCCTCAGGGGTGGGTCACCTGACCCCTCAGGGGTGGGTCACCTGACCCCTCAGGGGTGGGTCACATGACCCCCTCAGGGGTGGGTCACGAGACCCCTCAGGGGTGGGTCACGTGACCCCTCAAGGGTGGGTCACGTGACCCCTCAGGGGTTGGTCACGTGAGCCCTCAGGGGTGGGTCGCGAGACCCCTCAGGGGTGGGTCAGGAGACACCTCAAGGGTGGGTCCCGTGACCCGAGGGAGGCTTGCGTGGGGAGCCTGAGTGCGCACGCGTGGCCCACGTATAGGCCCGAAACGGGCCAGCCGCGGCTCGGAGAAAAGCCATCTCCTGGGGTCCTCCCCATGTTCTTCCACTCCTCAAGCGTGACCCCTTTACGGGTGGAAGAAAAGGGGGATCTTCGCAGTGGTGGGTTCGGGCCAGAGGGCTCTGCGGGTTTGCCTCCACGTACGCCAGGTGCCCGCACACTGGGCCCAGGTGTTTGAGCCCCGTGGAGTCAGAGGGCTGCTTATTGCTGGATGCAAGTGTCCTGCGGGGTAAAGTAACGGCATGGGCACCCCCCGGGCCACACAGGGCACCGGACCCTTAGAGAGTTCCATGGGAAATCCCCCGCCCATGCCCCCGGTACCCAAGTCTGTCCTTAGCACACTGTCTGTGCGGGGCTGAAGGTGCTGCTAGGCAGTGTGGCCTGTGGGAAATCGCGCGGTCCTCTGAGTGGCAGGGAGGGCTTCTGTTTCCCCGAACAGGAGCGCAGGGACCCTGTAAAACTGCTGTGACCTCTCAAGGTGGGTCATGTGACCCCTCAAGTGTGGGGCACGTGACCTCCCAAGGGTGGGTCATGAGACCCCTCAAGGGTGGGTCACGGGACCCCACAATGGTGGGTCACGTGACCCCCAAAGGGTGGGTCACGAGACCCCTCAGGGGTGGGTCACCTGACCCCTCAGGGGTGGGTCACGAGACCCCTCAGGGGTGGGTCACGTGACCCCCTCAGGAGTGGGTCTCCTGACCCCTCAGGGGTGGGTCACGTGACCCCCTCAGGGGTGGGTCACGAGACCCCTCAGGGGTGGGTCACGAGACCCCTCAAGGGTGGGTCACGTGACCCCTCAGGGGTTGGTCACATGAGCCCTCAGGGGTGGGTCAGGAGACACCTCAAGGGTGGGTCCCGTGACCCGAGGGAGGCTTGCGTGGGGAGCCTGAGTGCGCACTTGTGGCCCACGTATAGGCCCGAAACGATCCAGCCGCGGCTCGGAGAAAAGCCATCTCCTGGGGGCCTCCCCATGTTCTTCCACTCCTCAAGCGTGACCCCTTTACGGATGGAAGAAAAGGGGGATCTTCGCAGTGGTGGGTTCGGGCCAGAGGGGTCTGCGGGTTTGTCTGCACGTATGCCAGGTGCTCGCACAACGGGCCCAGGTGTTTGAGCCCCGTGGAGGCAGAGGGCTGCTTATTGCTGGATGATAGTGTCCTGCAGGGTTAAGGGACGGCGTGGGCACTCCCAGGGCGACAGAGGGCACCTGGCCTTTAGAGAGTTCCCTGGAAAATTCCCCGCCCAGGCCCCTGGTCCACAAGTCTATCCTGCGCACAGTGTCTGTGCGAGGCTGGGAGTGCTTCCGGGCAGTGTTCCCCAGCGGAAATCGCGTGGTCCTCTAGGTGGCAAGGAGGGCTCCTGTGTCCACGGACAGGTGCCCAGGGATCCTGTGGAACTGCTGTGACCTCTAAAGGGTGGGTCAGGTGAGCCGAGGGAGGCGTGTGCTTGGGAGCCTGAGTGCGCATGCGCGGCCCACGTACAGGCCCGAAACGGGCCAGCCGCGGCTCGGAGAAAAGCCATCTCCTGGGGGCCTCCCCATGTTCCTCCACTCCTCAAGCGTGACCCCTTTAAGGATGGAAGAAAAGGGGGATCTTCGCAGTGGTGGGGTCGGGCCTGAGGTGTCTGTATGTTTGCCTCCATGTAGGCCAGTTGCTGGCACACCGGGCCCAGGTGTCCCGGCCCCATGTGGCTAGAGGGCCGCTTATGGCAGTAATCAGGTCTCCTGCGGGGGTCAAGGGACGGCTGGGACACTCACCGGGCGAGAGAGGACGCCTGGCCATCGGACAGCCCCCTGGAAAATCCCCCGCCCAGGCCCCCGGTCCCCAAGTCTTTCCTACGCACACTGTCTCTGAGGAGCTGGGAGAGCTGCTGGGAAGTGTGGCCCATGGGAAATCGCGCGGTCCCCTGGGTGGCAGGGAGGGCTCCTGTGTCCACGGACAGGTGCCCAGGGACCCTGTGGAACTGCTGTGACCTCTAAAGGGTGGGTCAGGTGAGCCGAGGGAGGCGTGTGCTTGGGAGCCTGAGTGCGCATGCGCGGCCCACGTATAGGCCCGAAACGATCCAGCCGCGGCTCGGAGAAAAGCCATCTCCTGGGGGCCTCCCCATGTTCTTCCACTCCTCAAGCGTGACCCCTTTACGGGTGGAAGAAAAGGGGGATCTTCGCAGTGGTGGGTTCGGGCCAGAGAACTCTGCGGGTTTACCTCCACGTACGCCAGGTGCCCGCACACCGGGCCCAGGTGTTTGAGCCCCGTGGAGGCAGAGGGCTGCTTATTGCTGGATGCAAGTGTCCTGCGGGGTAAAGTAACGGCATGGGCACTCCCCGGGCCACACAGGGCACCGGACCCTTAGAGAGTACCATGGGAAATCCCCCGCCCATGCACCCGGTACCCAAGTCTATCCTTAGCACACTGTCTGTGCGGGGCTGAAGGTGCTGCTAGGCAGTGTGGCCTGTGGGAAATCGCGCAGTCCTCTGAGTGGCAGGGAGGGCTTCTGTTTCCCCGAACAGGTGCGCAGGGACCCTGTAAAACTGCTGTGACCTCTCAAGGTGGGTCATGTGACCCCTCAAGGGTGGGGCACGTGACCTCCCAAGGGTGGGTCACGAGACCCCTCAAGGGTGGGTCACGGGACCCCACAAGGGTGGGTCACGTGACCCCCAAAGGGTGGGTCACGAGACCCCTCAGGGGTGGGTCACCAGACCCCTCAGGGGTGGGTCACGTGACCCCTCAGGGGTGGGTCACGTGACCCCTCAGGGGTGGGTCACGTGACCCCCTCAGGGGTGGGTCACCTGACCCCACAGGGGTGGGTCACCTGACCCCTCAGGGGTGGGTCACGTGACCCCTCAGGGGTGGGTCACGAGACCCCTCAGGGGTGGGTCACGTGACCCCTCAAGGGTGGGTCACGTGACCCCTCAGGGGTTGGTCACGTGAGCCCTCAGGGGTGGGTCGAGAGACCCCTCAGGGGTGGGTCAGGAGACACCTCAAGGGTGGGTCCCGTGACCCGAGGGAGGCTTGCGTGGGGAGCCTGAGTGCGCACGCGTGGCCCACGTATAGGCCCGAAACGGGCCAGCCGCGGCTCGGAGAAAAGCCATCTCCTGGGGTCCTCCCCATGTTCTTCCACTCCTCAAGCGTGACCCCTTTACGGGTGGAAGAAAAGGGGGATCTTCGCAGTGGTGGGTTCGGGCCAGAGGGCTCTGCGGGTTTGCCTCCACGTACGCCAGGTGCCCGCACACCGGGCCCAGGTGTTTGAGCCCCGTGGAGTCAGAGGGCTGCTTATTGCTGGATGCAAGTGTCCTGCGGGGTAAAGTAACGGCATGGGCACCCCCCGGGCCACACAGGGCACCGGAACCTTAGAGAGTTCCATGGGAAATCCCCCGCCCATGCCCCCGGTACCCAAGTCTGTCCTTAGCACACTGTCTGTGCGGGGCTGAAGGTGCTGCTAGGCAGTGTGGCCTGTGGGAAATCGCGCGGTCCTCTGAGTGGCAGGGAGGGCTTCTGTTTCCCCGAACAGGTGCGCAGGGACCCTGTAAAACTGCTGTGACCTCTCAAGGTGGGTCATGTGACCCCTCAAGTGTGGGGCACGTGACCTCCCAAGGGTGGGTCATGAGACCCCTCAAGGGTGGGTCACGGGACCCCACAATGGTGGGTCACGTGACCCCCAAAGGGTGGGTCACGAGACCCCTCAGGGGTGGGTCACCTGACCCCTCAGGGGTGGGTCACGTGACCCCTCAGGGGTGGGTCACGTGACCCCTCAGGGGTGGGTCACGTGACCCCTCAGGGGTGGGTCACGAGACCCCTCAGGGGTGGGTCACATGACCCCCTCAGGGGTGGGTCACCTGACCCCTCAGGGGTGGGTCACGTGACCCCCTCAGGGGTGGGTCACGTGACCCCCTCAGGGGTGGGTCACGTGACCCCTCAGGGGTGGGTCACATGACCCCCTCAGGGGTGTGCCACGAGACCCCTCAGGGGTGGGTCACGAGACCCCTCAAGGGTGGGTCACGTGACCCCTCAGGGGTTGGTCACGTGAGCCCTCAGGGGTGGGTCAGGAGACACCTCAAGGGTGGGTCCCGTGACCCGAGGGAGGCTTGCGTGGGGAGCCTGAGTGCGCACGCGTGGCCCACGTATAGGCCCGAAACGATCCAGCCGCGGCTCGGAGAAAAGCCATCTCCTGGGGGCCTCCCCATGTTCTTCCACTCCTCAAGCGTGACCCCTTTACGGATGGAAAAAAAGGGGGATCTTCGCAGTGGTGGGGTCGGGCCTGAGGTGTCTGTTTGTTTGCCTCCATGTAGGCCAGTTGCTGGCACACCGGGCCCAGGTGTCCCGGCCCCATGTGGCTAGAGGGCCGCTTATGGCAGGAATCAGGTCTCCTGTGGGGGTCAAGGGACGGCTTGGACACTCACCGGGCGAGAGAGGACGCCTGGCCATCGGACAGCCCCCTGGAAAATCCCCCGCCCAGGCCCCCGGTCCCCAAGTCTTTCCTGCGCACACTGTCTCTGAGGAGCTGGGAGAGCTGCTGGGAAGTGTGGCCCATGGGAAATCGCGCGGTCCCCTGGGTGGCAGGGAGGGCTCCTGTGTCCACGGACAGGTGCCCAGGGAACCTGTGGAACTGCTGTGACCTCTAAAGGGTGGGTCAGGTGAGCCGAGGGAGGCGTGTGCTTGGGAGCCTGAGTGCGCATGCGCGGCCCAGGTATGGGCCCGAAACGGGCCAGCCGCGGCTCGGAGAAAAGCCATCTCCTGCGGCCTCCCCATGTTCCTCCACTCCTCAAGCGTGACCCCTTTAAGGATGGAAGAAAAGGGGGATCTTCGCAGTGGTGGGTTCGGGCCAGAGGGCTCTGCGGGTTTGCCTCCACGTACGCCAGGTGCCCGCACACCGGGCGCAGGTGTTTGAGCCCCGTGGAGGCAGAGGGCTGCTTATTGCTGGATGCAAGTGTCCTGCGGGGTAAAGTAACGGCATGGGCACTCCCCGGGCCACACAGGGCACCGGACCCTTAGAGAGTTCCATGGGAAATCCCCCGCCCATGCCCCCGGCACCCAAGTCTGTCCTTAGCACACTGTCTGTGCGGGGCTGAAGGTGCTGCTAAGCAGTGTGGCCTGTGGGAAATCGCGCGGTCATCTGAGTGGAAGGGAGGGCTTCTGTTTCCACGAACAGGTGCGCAGGGACCCTGTAAAACTGCTGTGACCTCCCAAGGGTGGTACACGAGACCCCTCAAGGGTGGGTCACGTGACCCCAAAAGGGTGGGTCACGAGACCCCTCAAGGGTGGGTCACCTGACCCCTCAGGGGTGGGTCACGTGACCCCTCAGGGGTGGGTCACGTGACCCCTCAGGGGTGGGTCACGAGACCCCTCAGGGGTGTGTCACGTGACCCCTCAGGGGTGGGTCACCAGACCCCTTAGGGTTGGGTCACGTGACCCCTCAGGGGTGGGTCACGAGACCCCTCAGGGGTGGTTCACGTGACCCCTCAAGGGTAGGTCAGGAGACACCTCAAGGGTGGGTCCCGTGACCCGAGGGAGGCTTGTGTGGGGAGCCTGAGTGCGCACGCGCGGCCCACGTATAGGCCTGAAACGAGCCAGGCGCGGCTCTGAGAAAAGCCATCTCCTGGGGCCTCCCCATGTTCCTCCACTCCTCAAGCGTGACCCCTTTACGGATGGAAGAAAAGGGGGATCTTCGCAGTGGTGGGGTCGGGCCTGAGGTGTCTGTTTGTTTGCCTCCATGTAGGCCAGTTGCTGGCACACCGGGCCCAGGTGTCCCGGCCCCATGTGGCTAGAGGGCCGCTTATGGAAGGAATCAGGTCTCCTGCGGGGGTCAAGGGACGGCTTGGACACTCACCGGGCGAGAGAGGACGCCTGGCCATCAGACAGCCCCCTGGAAAATCCCCCGCACAGGCCCCCGGTCCCCAAGTTTTTCCTGCGCACAATGTCTCTGAGGAGCTGGGAGAGCTGCTGGGAAGTGTGGCCCATGGGAAATCGCGCGGTCCCCTGGGTGGCAGGGAGGGCTCCTGTGTCCACGGACAGGTGCCCAGGGACCCTGTGGAACTGCTGTGACCTCTAAAGGGTGGGTCAGGTGAGCCGAGGGAGGCGTGTGCTTGGGAGCCTGAGTGCGCATGCGCGGCCCAGGTATGGGCCCGAAAGGAGCCAGCCGCGGCTCGGAGAAAAGCCATCTCCTGGGGCCTCCCCATGTTCCTCCACTCCTCAAGCGTGACCCCTTTAAGGATGGAAGAAAAGGGGGATCTTCGCAGTGGTGGGTTCGGGCCAGATGGCTAAGCGGGTTTGCCTCCACATACGCCAGGTGCCCGCACACCGGGCGCAGGTGTTTGAGCCCCGTGGAGGCAGAGGGCTGCTTATTGCTGGATGCAAGTGTCCTGCGGGGTAAAGTAACGGCATGGGCACTCCCCGGGCCACACAGGGCACCGGACCCTTAGAGAGTTCCATGGGAAATCCCCCGCCCATGCCCCCGGCACCCAAGTCTGTCCTTAGCACACTGTCTGTTCGGGGCTGAAGGTGCTGCTAAGCAGTGTGGCCTGTGGGAAATCGCGCGGTCCTCTGAGTGGAAGGGAGGGCTTCTGTTTCCACGAACAGGTGCGCAGGGACCCTGTAAAACTGCTGTGACCTCCCAAGGGTGGTACACGAGACCCCTCAAGGGTGGGTCACGTGACCCCAAAAGGGTGGGTCACGAGACCCCTCAAGGGTGGGTCACCTGACCCCTCAGGGGTGGGTCACGAGACCCCTCAGTGGTGGGTCACGTGACCCCTCAGGGGTGGGTCACCTGACCCCTCAGGGGTGGGTCACGTGACCTCTCAGGGGTGGGTCACGTGACCCCTCAGGGGTGCGTCACATGACCCCCTCAGGGGTGGGTCACGAGACCCCTCAAGGGTGGGTCACGTGACCCCTCAGGGGTGGGTCACGTGACCTCTCAGGGGTGGGTCACGAGACCCCTCAGGGGTGGGTCACGTGACCCCCTCAGTGGTGGGTCACCTGACCCCTCAGGGGTGGGTCACGTGACCTCTCAGGGGTGGGTCACGTGACCCCTCAGGGGTGGGTCACATGACCCCCTCAGGGGTGGATCACGAGACCCCTCGGGGTGGGTCACGTGACCCCTCAGGGGTTGGTCACGTGAGCCCTCAGGGGTGGGTCGTGAGACCCCTCAGGGGTGGGTCAGGAGACACCTCAAGGGTGGGTCCCGTGACCCGAGGGAGGCTTGCGTGGGGAGCCTGAGTGCGCACGCGTGGCCCATGTATAGGCCCGAAACGAGCTAGCCGCGGCTCGGAGAAAAGCCATCTCCTGGGGGCCTCCCCATGTTCTTCCACTCCTCAAGCGTGACCCCTTTACGGATGGAAGAAAAGGGGGATCTTCGCAGTGGTGGGGTCTGGCCTGAGGTGTCTGTATGTTTGCCTCCATGTAGGCCAGTTGCTGGCACACCGGGCCCAGGTGTCCCGGCCCCATGTGGCTAGAGGGCCGCTTATGGAAGGAATCAGGTCTCCTGCGGGGGTCAAGGGACGGCTTGGACACTCACCGGGCGAGAGAGGACGCCTGGCCATCAGACAGCCCCCTGGAAAATCCCCCGCACAGGCCCCCGGTCCCCAAGTTTTTCCTGCGCACAATGTCTCTGAGGAGCTGGGAGAGCTGCTGGGAAGTGTGGCCCATGGGAAATCGCGCGGTCCCCTGGGTGGCAGGGAGGGCTCCTGTGTCCACGGACAGGTGCCCAGGGACCCTGTGGAACTGCTGTGACCTCTAAAGGGTGGGTCAGGTGAGCCGAGGGAGGCGTGTGCTTGGGAGCCTGAGTGCGCATGCGCGGCCCAGGTATGGGCCCGAAACGAGCCAGCCGCGGCTCGGAGAAAAGCCATCTCCTGGGGCCTCCCCATGTTCCTCCACTCCTCAAGCGTGACCCCTTTAAGGATGGAAGAAAAGGGGGATCTTCGCAGTGGTGGGTTCGGGCCAGAGGGCTCTGCGGGTTTGCCTCCACGTACGCCAGGTGCCCGCACACCGGGCGCAGGTGTTTGAGCCCCGTGGAGGCAGAGGGCTGCTTATTGCTGGATGCAAGTGTCCTGCGGGGTAAAGTAACGGCATGGGCACTCCCCGGGCCACACAGGGCACCGGACCCTTAGAGAGTTCCATGGGAAATCCCCCGCCCATGCCCCCGGCACCCAAGTCTGTCCTTAGCACACTGTCTGTGCGGGGCTGAAGGTGCTGCTAAGCAGTGTGGCCTGTGGGAAATCGCGCGGTCCTCTGAGTGGAAGGGAGGGCTTCTGTTTCCACGAACAGGTGCGCAGGGACCCTGTAAAACTGCTGTGACCTCCCAAGGGTGGTACACGAGACCCCTCAAGGGTGGGTCACGTGACCCCAAAAGGGTGGGTCACGAGACCCCTCAAGGGTGGGTCACCTACCCCTCAGGGGTGGGTCACGTGACCCCTCAGGGGCGGGTCACGTGACCCCTCAGGGGTTGGTCACGTGACCCCTCAGGGGTGGGTCACGTGACCCCCTCAGGGGTGGGTCACCAGACCCCTCAGGGGTGGGTCACGTGACCCCTCAGGGGTGGGTCACGAGACCCCTCAGGGGTGGTTCACGTGACCCCTCAAGGGTAGGTCAGGAGACACCTCAAGGGTGGGTCCCGTGACCCGAGGGAGGCTTGTGTGGGGAGCCTGAGTGCGCACGCGCGGCCCACGTATAGGCCTGAAACGAGCCAGGCGCGGCTCTGAGAAAAGCCATCTCCTGGGGCCTCCCCATGTTCCTCCACTCCTCAATCGTGACCCCTTTACGGATGGAAGAAAAGGGGGATCTTCGCAGTGGTGGGGTCGGGCCTGAGGTGTCTGTTTGTTTGCCTCCATGTAGGCCAGTTGCTGGCACACCGGGCCCAGGTGTCCCGGCCCCATGTGGCTAGAGGGCCGCTTATGGCAGGAATCAGGTCTCCTGCGGGGGTCAAGGGACGGCTTGGACACTCACCGGGCGAGAGAGGACGCCTGGCCATCGGACAGCCCCCTGGAAAATCCCCCGCCCAGGCCCCCGGTCCCCAAGTCTTTCCTGCGCACACTGTCTCTGAGGAGCTGGGAGAGCTGCTGGGAAGTGTGGCCCATGGGAAATCGCGCGGTCCCCTGGGTGGCAGGGAGGGCTCCTGTGTCCACGGACAGGTGCCCAGGGACCCTGTGGAACTGCTGTGACCTCTAAAGGGTGGGTCAGGTGAGCCGAGGGAGGCGTGTGCTTGGGAGCCTGAGTGCGCATGCGCGGCCCAGGTATGGGCCCGAAAGGAGCCAGCCGCGGCTCGGAGAAAAGCCATCTCCTGGGGCCTCCCCATGTTCCTCCACTCCTCAAGCGTGACCCCTTTAAGGATGGAAGAAAAGGGGGATCTTCGCAGTGGTGGGTTCGGGCCAGATGGCTAAGCGGGTTTGCCTCCACATACGCCAGGTGCCCGCACACCGGGCGCAGGTGTTTGAGCCCCGTGGAGGCAGAGGGCTGCTTATTGCTGGATGCAAGTGTCCTGCGGGGTAAAGTAACGGCATGGGCACTCCCCGGGCCACACAGGGCACCGGACCCTTAGAGAGTTCCATGGGAAATCCCCCGCCCATGCCCCCGGCACCCAAGTCTGTCCTTAGCACACTGTCTGTTCGGGGCTGAAGGTGCTGCTAAGCAGTGTGGCCTGTGGGAAATCGCGCGGTCCTCTGAGTGGAAGGGAGGGCTTCTGTTTCCACGAACAGGTGCGCAGGGACCCTGTAAAACTGCTGTGACCTCCCAAGGGTGGTACACGAGACCCCTCAAGGGTGGGTCACGTGACCCCAAAAGGGTGGGTCACGAGACCCCTCAAGGGTGGGTCACCTGACCCCTCAGGGGTGGGTCACGTGACCCCTCAGGTGTGGGTCACCAGACCCCTCAGGGGTGGGTCACGTGACCCCTCAGGGGTGGGTCACGAGATCCCTCAGGGGTGGTTCACGTGACCCCTCATGGGTAGGTCAGGAGACACCTCAAGTGTGGGTCCCGTGACCCGAGGGAGGCTTGCGTGGGGAGCCTGAGTGCGCACGCGCGGCCCACGTATAGGCCTGAAACGAGCCAGCCGCGGCTCTGAGAAAAGCCATCTCCTGGGGCCTCCCCATGTTCCTCCACTCCTCAAGCGTGACCCCTTTACGGATGGAAGAAAAGGGGGATCTTCGCAGTGGTGGGGTCGGGCCTGAGGTGTCTGTTTGTTTGCCTCCATGTAGGCCAGTTGCTGGCACACCGGGCCCAGGTGTCCCGGCCCCATGTGGCTAGAGGGCCGCTTATGGCAGGAATCAGGTCTCCTGCGGGGGTCAAGGGACGGCTTGGACACTCACCGGGCGAGAGAGGACGCCTGGCCATCAGACAGCCCCCTGGAAAATCCCCCGCACAGGCCCCCGGTCCCCAAGTTTTTCCTGCGCACAATGTCTCTGAGGAGCTGGGAGAGCTGCTGGAAGTGAAGAGTTTGAGCCCCGTGGAGGCAGAGGGCTGCTTATTGCTGGATGATAGTGTCCTGCAGGGTTAAGGGACGGCGTGGGCACTCCCAGGGCGACAGAGGGCACCTGGCCTTTAGAGAGTTCCCTGGAAAATTCCCCGCCCAGGCCCCTGGTCCACAAGTCTATCCTGCGCACAGTGTCTGTGCGAGGCTGGGAGTGCTTCCGGGCAGTGTTCCCCAGCGGAAATCGCGTGGTCCTCTAGGTGGCAGGGAGGGCTCCTGTGTCCACGGACAGGTGCCCAGGGACCCTGTGGAACTGCTGTGACCTCTAAAGGGTGGGTCAGGTGAGCCGAGGGAGGCGTGAGCTTGGGAGCCTGAGTGTGCATGCGCGGCCCAGGTATGGGCCCGAAACGAGCCAGCCGCGGCTCGGAGAAAAGCCTTCTCCTGGGGCCTCCCCATGTTCCTCCACTCCTCAAGCGTGACCCCTTTACGGATGGAAGAAAAGGGGGATCTTCGCAGTGGTGGGGTCTGGCCTGAGGTGTCTGTATGTTTGCCTCCATGTAGGCCAGTTGCTGGCACACCGGGCCCAGGTGTCCCGGCCCCATGTGGCTAGAGGGCCGCTTATGGAAGGAATCAGGTCTCCTGCGGGGGTCAAGGGACGGCTTGGACACTCACCGGGCGAGAGAGGACGCCTGGCCATCAGACAGCCCCCTGGAAAATCCCCCGCAAAGGCCCCCGGTCCCCAAGTTTTTCCTGCGCACAATGTCTCTGAGGAGCTGGGAGAGCTGCTGGGAAGTGTGGCCCATGGGAAATCGCGCGGTCCCCTGGGTGGCAGGGAGGGCTCCTGTGTCCACGGACAGGTGCCCAGGGACCCTGTGGAACTGCTGTGACCTCTAAAGGGTGGGTCAGGTGAGCCGAGGGAGGCGTGTGCTTGGGAGCCTGAGTGCGCATGCGCGGCCCAGGTATGGGCCCGAAACGAGCCAGCCGCGGCTCGGAGAAAAGCCATCTCCTGGGGCCTCCCCATGTTCCTCCACTCCTCAAGCGTGACCCCTTTAAGGATGGAAGAAAAGGGGGATCTTCGCAGTGGTGGGTTCGGGCCAGAGGGCTCTGCGGGTTTGCCTCCACGTACGCCAGGTGCCCGCACACCGGGCGCAGGTGTTTGAGCCCCGTGGAGGCAGAGGGCTGCTTATTGCTGGATGCAAGTGTCCTGCGGGGTAAAGTAACGGCATGGGCACTCCCCGGGCCACACAGGGCACCGGACCCTTAGAGAGTTCCATGGGAAATCCCCCGCCCATGCCCCCGGCACCCAAGTCTGTCCTTAGCACACTGTCTGTGCGGGGCTGAAGGTGCTGCTAAGCAGTGTGGCCTGTGGGAAATCGCGCGGTCCTCTGAGTGGAAGGGAGGGCTTCTGTTTCCACGAACAGGTGCGCAGGGACCCTGTAAAACTGCTGTGACCTCCCAAGGGTGGTACACGAGACCTCTCAAGGGTGGGTCACGTGACCCCAAAAGGGTGGGTCACGAGACCCCTCAAGGGTGGGTCACCTACCCCTCAGGGGTGGGTCACGTGACCCCTCAGGGGCGGGTCACGTGACCCCTCAGGGGTTGGTCACGTGACCCCTCAGGGGTGGGTCACGTGACCCCCTCAGGGGTGGGTCACCAGACCCCTCAGGGGTGGGTCACGTGACCCCTCAGGGGTGGGTCACGAGACCCCTCAGGGGTGGTTCACGTGACCCCTCAAGGGTAGGTCAGGAGACACCTCAAGGGTGGGTCCCGTGACCCGAGGGAGGCTTGTGTGGGGAGCCTGAGTGCGCACGCGCGGCCCACGTATAGGCCTGAAACGAGCCAGGCGCGGCTCTGAGAAAAGCCATCTCCTGGGGCCTCCCCATGTTCCTCCACTCCTCAATCGTGACCCCTTTACGGATGGAAGAAAAGGGGGATCTTCGCAGTGGTGGGGTCGGGCCTGAGGTGTCTGTTTGTTTGCCTCCATGTAGGCCAGTTGCTGGCACACCGGGCCCAGGTGTCCCGGCCCCATGTGGCTAGAGGGCCGCTTATGGCAGGAATCAGGTCTCCTGCGGGGGTCAAGGGACGGCTTGGACACTCACCGGGCGAGAGAGGACGCCTGGCCATCGGACAGCCCCCTGGAAAATCCCCCGCCCAGGCCCCCGGTCCCCAAGTCTTTCCTGCGCACACTGTCTCTGAGGAGCTGGGAGAGCTGCTGGGAAGTGTGGCCCATGGGAAATCGCGCGGTCCCCTGGGTGGCAGGGAGGGCTCCTGTGTCCACGGACAGGTGCCCAGGGACCCTGTGGAACTGCTGTGACCTCTAAAGGGTGGGTCAGGTGAGCCGAGGGAGGCGTGTGCTTGGGAGCCTGAGTGCGCATGCGCGGCCCAGGTATGGGCCCGAAAGGAGCCAGCCGCGGCTCGGAGAAAAGCCATCTCCTGGGGCCTCCCCATGTTCCTCCACTCCTCAAGCGTGACCCCTTTAAGGATGGAAGAAAAGGGGGATCTTCGCAGTGGTGGGTTCGGGCCAGATGGCTAAGCGGGTTTGCCTCCACATACGCCAGGTGCCCGCACACCGGGCGCAGGTGTTTGAGCCCCGTGGAGGCAGAGGGCTGCTTATTGCTGGATGCAAGTGTCCTGCGGGGTAAAGTAACGGCATGGGCACTCCCCGGGCCACACAGGGCACCGGACCCTTAGAGAGTTCCATGGGAAATCCCCCGCCCATGCCCCCGGCACCCAAGTCTGTCCTTAGCACACTGTCTGTTCGGGGCTGAAGGTGCTGCTAAGCAGTGTGGCCTGTGGGAAATCGCGCGGTCCTCTGAGTGGAAGGGAGGGCTTCTGTTTCCACGAACAGGTGCGCAGGGACCCTGTAAAACTGCTGTGACCTCCCAAGGGTGGTACACGAGACCCCTCAAGGGTGGGTCACGTGACCCCAAAAGGGTGGGTCACGAGACCCCTCAAGGGTGGGTCACCTGACCCCTCAGGGGTGGGTCACGTGACCCCTCAGGTGTGGGTCACCAGACCCCTCAGGGGTGGGTCACGTGACCCCTCAGGGGTGGGTCACGAGATCCCTCAGGGGTGGTTCACGTGACCCCTCATGGGTAGGTCAGGAGACACCTCAAGTGTGGGTCCCGTGACCCGAGGGAGGCTTGCGTGGGGAGCCTGAGTGCGCACGCGCGGCCCACGTATAGGCCTGAAACGAGCCAGCCGCGGCTCTGAGAAAAGCCATCTCCTGGGGCCTCCCCATGTTCCTCCACTCCTCAAGCGTGACCCCTTTACGGATGGAAGAAAAGGGGGATCTTCGCAGTGGTGGGGTCGGGCCTGAGGTGTCTGTTTGTTTGCCTCCATGTAGGCCAGTTGCTGGCACACCGGGCCCAGGTGTCCCGGCCCCATGTGGCTAGAGGGCCGCTTATGGCAGGAATCAGGTCTCCTGCGGGGGTCAAGGGACGGCTTGGACACTCACCGGGCGAGAGAGGACGCCTGGCCATCAGACAGCCCCCTGGAAAATCCCCCGCACAGGCCACCGGTCCCCAAGTTTTTCCTGCGCACAATGTCTCTGAGGAGCTGGGAGAGCTGCTGGAAGTGAAGAGTTTGAGCCCCGTGGAGGCAGAGGGCTGCTTATTGCTGGATGATAGTGTCCTGCAGGGTTAAGGGACGGCGTGGGCACTCCCAGGGCGACAGAGGGCACCTGGCCTTTAGAGAGTTCCCTGGAAAATTCCCCGCCCAGGCCCCTGGTCCACAAGTCTATCCTGCGCACAGTGTCTGTGCGAGGCTGGGAGTGCTTCCGGGCAGTGTTCCCCAGCGGAAATCGCGTGGTCCTCTAGGTGGCAGGGAGGGCTCCTGTGTCCACGGACAGGTGCCCAGGGACCCTGTGGAACTGCTGTGACCTCTAAAGGGTGGGTCAGGTGAGCCGAGGGAGGCGTGAGCTTGGGAGCCTGAGTGTGCATGCGCGGCCCAGGTATGGG